>NW_028154453.1:0-50899 GCF_965231275.1 Zosterops lateralis
TCCTGGTTTGGGAAAAAAACAAATGGAGAGCACCTTAGACTAGGGGTTCCTTCTTCCCCAAGTTATTCTCAAAAAGTCAATGGGCATCTTGTGTCTGTGAAAACCTCCAAAAAACCAAGATTCAGCCAAAAAATCCTCCAAATCTCAACACAGATCAAAAACTCCCCATACGTCAAGACTCACCCAAAACCTCTTCTACAATATAAAGATTCAGCCCCTTGCGAAACCTTCCCCCTCCCACCCCCCCAAATTCCCCTCGCGGGGGGCGCTGGGGCCGAGGGGGGGGCGCAGGTGGGGTCCGGATGGGGAGCGCTGGGAGCTGCGGGTCTGCCTGGCAACTGGTGAGTCATCACCGCCCCCAGCTCCGATTGGCTGAGCGCTGCCCGAGGGGTGGGGCTGCAGCAAGCGGGGACACCCTGCTCCAGGGGGGATGTCCCGGAAAAGGGGGGAGGGGGGGGGACCCCCATGAAAGGAAGAAGAGAAAAGTGTCTTTACAAACAGTTCCTGCGAATCTGCTTGGACATAGGGCCAGGCACTTGGACATAAGGAAGGGACAGAAGAAGCCATCAGTTCCACAAAATGTTATTAACTGACCACACAGACTGCTGCTCAGACAAGGTCCTGTTAAATTCAAGAACTTTGAGAAGAAGAACAAAGACCTAACCGAGCTGTGAATATCATTGCCTATACAGAAGTGGGGTGCATATTAAGGAGGGTATGCTCAGGAGACAGATCAGCAGTGAGAGATCACGGGCGTCTGTGAGGAGTCAGCAGGGAGAGAGCACTGACAATCTCATCAGTGAGGACACGGGGATCTTCAGGGAGTAAACGTGGCAGGGCACCCATGGAGGGTGGAAAAGGGAAAGCCAGGAAGGAGTCCTGGCAAATGGGATGATGATCCCAAAATATTTCTGAAGGGTCTCTTGGGAGAATATTGAGGTAGTTTGCACAAAGTTTTAGCTTTCATGTTTTTCAGATTCTGTGCTGCCTAGGGGTGTAGTTCTGAGCCTCATATTAAGTGCTAGTAAGCTCTCTTTACAGAGTAGGTACACAAAAATAATGATTTTCCTGATGAACACCAAGAACAACGAGTACATCTTCCAGGTCAAAAACATAAACAAGGGTGGACTAAAGAGAGAAACAACAAGGATGACACCTCACCACCTGAGCCTGGGGCTGGACAACTGGGCTCCAACATGCAAATGGACCAAAACAGCAAAGTTTAGGACCTCGTGACCAGTTGTCCATGAGGAGACCATTTGAAGTCCACCTTGAGTGTAGCCCTGGTCAGGCTCCTGCCCTGCCCAAGGTCTGCCCTAAAGAGCTTTCAATAAACATCTGCTTTATTCTCTAGCTCTGTCCAGTCTCTGTTTCAGGCCACCGTTCCCAAGGCATCATTCTCCCAGAGGTAATTAAGGACATGGACAGCCAGAGGGGCAAGAAGGGAAGTCCAGAAGGGATTTAGACAGCAGGGGATGGATGGTGTTGGTGTGCTGGGAAGGGTGAGGGGGAAGGGGAGGGTGCAGGATTACAGTTAAGGCAAGAGGCAGCAGGAGGAATCTCTGTGGTGAGAAAGAGGATGATGGAAAAGAGCAGGAGGAGAAAAATACTGAGCAATGGGACGTTTTCAAGCAGGGTGTAATGCTCAAACTCTGGGAGCTGATGCAGATGGTTTGTAGCCCCGGCTGGCAGGAGAGGCAAACAAGGAGGTCAGGATCCCAGGGGGTTTCTCTGTGCTGGGGAGCGGCAGGAGCGGGCACAGAGGGGCGGCACCGGGAGCACGGGCTGGGGGCCTGTGGGGAGCTGCGGGGCCGGGCCGGGGCTGTGGGGCAGCCGGGGCTCAGCGCCGGGCGCTGCCTGAGCCCACCACCCCCCGGGCAGGGCCGGCACTGGCCCCCGGCCCCCAGGAGGCTGCGGGACGCCCCGGCCGCTGCCCGGCCCCGTGGAGCTGCCGGCCCTGCCCGCCGGGGGAGCCGCCTTTGGACACTGCGGCACCACAGGCACCGGCTCTGGGATACGGGCTCTGCAGGGCACGGCCAGCACAAGCACCAGCGCCAAGGAAGGAAGGAAGGAAGGAAGAGCTAGGAAATGTCCATTATCCCTGCAAGGATCCAGATCATCTTTGAAGGATCTTGTTTGGGCCCTGCAGAAAGGAATGATTGTGCAGAAAGCTCAGCAGCTGTCAGAGGATGAGCACCCACAGGCACTCAGGGGGGCTGCACGAGGGGCACAAGAAGCCCCTGCAGCACTTGGGCACAAAGGCACAGCAGGTGAAGGCAAGAAGGGAGCAGGAAAAGGCCCAGCTGAAGGCAAAGGCCATGGCAGAGTTTCCACAGCCCCTGAGGGATGAAGCCCAGGGCCCAAGGGGGCCCCAGCACCGACGGGACGGGCTCGGCCACAAGCACCTGGCACAGGCATTGCCCTCCTCGGCAGGGGAGAGCCCACCCAAACAGCCCCTGCCAAGGAAGCAGGGATCCATCTGCAGCCCACAGGGACACTGCAAGCACACACAGCAGCACCCTCAGCAGGAGCAAGTCCAGCCCTGCACGGACATGGATTCCTAGGGCTGCCACAGCTCCCATTACACCAGGGACCCACCACACTGGAGCCCTTGACAACATTCAGCCTGGGGCTGCATCCACACGAGGCCTTTCCTCATACACACAGGGGCCTCTCCACCCACTCTCAATCTTAGACCTAAGGGGGGAAAAGGCCAAAATGTCTTTGATTATCCAGGGGACAAGTGGGAAAGATGACGGGCTCTGTTTTATTCAGCCACTATTAGCAGATGCCAGGGATGGGTTTGAAATGCAGGAAGTTTTATTTGCTCCTCATTGTGATTGTAATTTACTGGGAAGGCCTTTGATGGCTCAATTGGGAATGCAAATTAATATTGTAAAAGGTGATACAGAGGCCAGTTCTCTTGTACCTCTATGTCAAATGTCTGGCAAGGCCTGTGCTGAAGTGAACCCACAAGTGTGGGCAGCCCCAGGGAAAGGGGGAAAATTAGATTCCCAGCCTCTCCAAATCACTATGAAGTAACCAGCACTGTTGGGAATGATGGGACAGGAAGGACTTATGGATATGATTGTCTGGCAAGAAATACTGCAGATGAAAAACCTGTGAGTGCAATAGAAATGAAAGCCAGCTTTGACATGTAGGCATGGGAGGCAGGAAAATGGTGATTAGCTGGAGATGGGTTGAAGGGCAGAAACAAAAGGACTCAGGAATGCAGCCTTTCCCCTTTGCAAGGGATCAGGGGAAAAGCAGATAAGAAAAGTAGTCTTTAGAGTTTAGAATATAAAATGACATGGTAATATAGTAGTTCTCATAGGCTGCATGCAAAGTTTGTAGGTTTTGGGTCTTGCACCGGTTGGTCACTGTGAATTAGAATATTCAACACAAAAAGAGAGAGAATGGATTGTAACAAGGTGCCCTCTCTCTTGCTCTTGCTCTCTTGCTCTTTCCCCCCACGCTCTTGCCCCCTCTCTCTTATCCCTGCTGTCTTATCCCTTCCCCCACTCTTACCTCACTTCTACCCCTGAGCTCTCTTCTACCCTCTCTCTCCCCTCTCTCTCTCGGGGCTTCCCTCCAGCCCAGGCTGGTGGCTGAAGGCAAAGCCCTCTTTACCCACCACCCTTGTAATAAAGCCACGTGTTTCTAGAATATCTCAGCTCTGCAGAGTTCCTTGTCCCTGCCGTCCACGGATGTCACTACACAGCACAAGTGGTGTCTAAAAGCAAAACCCTATTGCAAGGGAGTGTTATATGTGTGTATTATAAAATTGGCTTTTCGCAAGATGTGTGCTATATGATTGATAACATAGTAAGGATATAGGATATAAATTTATTTCTGCTATTGGTAAAAGAAGATTAGATACAATGGGAGTAGTTGATGTAAGTATGCTTAAACTGTCTGTTTGGTTGGGATAACATCCAGTGAACATGTAAAGAGGACCCTGCTACTGATACACCAACTATCAGCATCTCCCACCTGCAGAAAGCACGGACCAAGGCCCAAGCTGGACGCGATAAAAAGGACACAGCCACGAAACACGCATGCTCTAAAAAGGCGGACCCAAGGAGGGGCCATGCAAAACAGTTCCTGGAATATGGAAACTAGTTTATGGAATTTTATGAATATTCATATATCGATATAACGGGAAGGGTATTTAACGAGGGTCTCTGAGAAAGCAAAGTGTGGACTTGGCTGAATGCCGAGTCACCCGGCCGGCCGTAATTGGCTTTTTTAATCTCCTAATTGTCTTAATTATTTTATTAAACATAGTTTTTATAAATTTTACCAAAAAGTGAACCTCGTTTTTCACAATTGGAAATTGCAGGACCTGGATTGAGGATTCTCTGTTCTAGCCAGAACATTGGATGACTTTTTAACCCCACACAGCCTCAATGTTATGGTTTGGACATGGGAAAGGGAACAAGACTTGAGAAATGAAAAACACAAAATTATTGATGCTCAAGCCATGGCTCCTCCAGACTCAGAAAATGAACTGGAATTGTATGTGAGTGTTAAACAGGGCCAGGCCAAAGGAATTCTTGTGCTAAAATGTTTAACCCAGTGGCCAGAGTGGCCCCACTGTCTGCAGAATTGTGCAGCCACAGCTTGAATGGGACCTGAGGCCTGAAAACTGACAGCACAAGGATCTCCTGTTGTCCAAGTCTGGCATCAAGTTCAGCCTCTGAGAACCAAAAGAGCAGGGCTGGGTTATTCCAGCAGGAAACTTGTTCAGTGGCACAGGAGGATTTAGAAGTGAGGACAGGGGAAGGGTTTAACCCAGCCTCCTGTTGGAACAGCCTGCACAGGGGCTGGGGAGAAACCCATGACTGCACTGAGGTGACAGAGCTCCAGAGCCAGGCTGGGAGAGATGGATGAGACATTCCCTGGCCTCAGGGAGAAAAGGTGTTTCTGGATGGGGCTCCAAGGGCAGCAGAAGGGAAAAGAGTTACAAGACACGCTGTTGTTTAGGAAAGGGAATCAGACAAAGCACAGGTTACCCCCCACATGGTCAGCTCAACCGGCAGAGCTGTGTGTGCCTGTGAGAGCCTGGGACTGAAATGCCCTGAGCAGGAAGGCTGAAATATCTCCTGCTGACACCATGTCACCCAACAGGGGGGCCAAAAGCAATTCTGACTTCTGCAGTAATCACTGGATCACTTAGAAAGCTATTTCTGAAACAAATAATTCCAAGAGAAAGGATTGTGGAAGCAATAAACTACGATAGGGGAACTCATTTTACAGGAAAGATCCTTCAGGGGGTTCTGGCAGCTTTAGGAACACAATGGGACCTCCACAACCCCTGGCACCCCCAGAGCTCAGGTCAGGTAGAAAGAATGAATGGGGAAATAAAGAAACACCTTTGGAAGCTGCTGACAGAAACCAAGATGCCACAGGTGGGGCTTTTGCCATTGGCTTTGGCAAGAATAAGAGCCAGATCCAGGGCAGATATTCAATTATCTCCCTTGGAATTGATCTTTGGAATTCCTTCCCCTGGCAATTCTCCACCTAGTGCAGGCTGGAGAAAAGGGATGTGTATTTAGAGCAGCCTGTGGCCAGAATCCTTTCTCCTGTGAAATCTCTCCCACTGGAAGCTGGGCTGGCACAGACCCTGCCTTGGGACTTTGCTGTTCACACCATCCAACCAGGACATGGGGCCCTGCCTGAGGAGTGGGAAGAAGCACCACTGGGGGCCAAGTGGCCCATCCCAAGTGTCCCTGAGCACAGAAACAGCCCCAGCACAGCTCAGCACGGGGGGACCCCTCACCCTGGGCTCAAGGGCTCGGAAGGCCCAAAGGAGATTTGGACTTCCCGGCTGCAGGAGGAGGATGGGAGGCCACGACTGACCCGCCCTGAAGGCACCGGAGCAGCAGCCAGGGCTCCACAGCGGGGGAAGCCCCTGTGCCTGCCCACAGATCCTCTGCTGGAATAGTCTGCCTGGGCACCTCCTGGGCCATCTCCAGACACTGGGGGCCCAGCCTTGCTGCCACTGCTTCAGCTTCAGGGCTTTCTGTGCCTGCACTCGCCACAGGGGCTGGGGAACACAACGGGACAATTCCACTCTGGCTCTCAGTCACACTCACACACGGGGCTGGATGGGATCACATTGCTCCAAAATATACCAAGTTCAAATTTAAAAAAAAATCTTATTTCTCTAGTCAGGCTTGGTCTGCCTTTGCCCTGGGAAAGGAATTTTAAATATTATCTTTTAATAAGATACATCTTATTATAAAACAGAGATGAGTTTAACATCTCAGCAGACTGGGAATAGCCCAAAAGACACCCACAAAGACAACGACCATCAACAAAACATCAACGACCATCAGCAAACAGCAACCAACATCTGCCCCAGACACTGCCCTGGAATAGCTGGAGACACCTGGTCTGGAAAAGGCTGATGAGGAAATCCAGGAGTGAGGACCTAATTAACATCAGAGGCAAAGAAATCCGGCTCCAATAGGAAACCAAATACTCAGAACTCAGCGACTTGGAAGCAATGAACATCGAACCAATGGATTTCTATGGGTTCAGACTGTACAAAGTTTAGGAAAAATCCAGTAAAACTCACGTGTCATGGAATGATTTTCTCTGCACACCCTGGCTACGAGTGGATGAAATGATTTCTGTTGCGCATCCTGGCCAAAATCAAGTAATGCCTTGACTCTCTAACACTGAAAATATTGTTGGAGAAATTCTGTTTTTCTCGCAGTTTCTGTGACAAGATTACACCACCACAATGATTTCTCATAATAAGCCTCCTTTTATATTGTCAGTTACGTTTGGACCAGGGGTGTGAGAATCAATTCTTAGTCCCAGGAGAAAAAGTAGATAAAACTTGATTACTTTGAAATGTTTTTGTCTATGTTTGTGTGAGGCTCTTAGTGATGGAAAAATTTCGGTTTGGGTTTTTCGATGTTCATCTTTAGGCTGCATTTTGCAAAACTAGAAGGGCTTTAAAGGTGACCCTTTAAGGCACAAAGAGTGACAAGAATTAAACAGTTAAATTAACAGTTAAAACAAAAGCAGATTGTGGGGGGGCACATGTGAGTCATTCAGTGGCTGCTCTGGAAGAGAAGCTCCATTCCAGGCAGCCAGGAGAGGAGCTTTAGAAATGCAAATTAACACTGCTGGGGAAAAGTGGGGACAGTGCACCAGGCTCTTCTGGCCTGCGGGAGGAATTGGGCTGATTCCCTCTGCCCCTCAGCCCAAGCTCTGCCTGCTTGCACAGATGGAATTGGCACAGCCAAAGGCAGAGCCCACAGGGAGGAGATCTGACTCTGCAACACAAATTGCTTCAGCTGCAAAGGGAAACAGCCAGTGGAGAATGGTGTGAAAACTTCACTACAACAAGTGGGGGGAATCATCCCTCTCCCCACTCCAACATGTGCTGGCACTGTCTGTGTCACACAGGGAGCATCAGACCACTGGGCTGTTTGTGCTACCACAGGCTCAGAGAAATCACTTGGGAATCCAAGTCTGGCATGATTTAATTAGAGAAAAGAGATGAATTGATGCAGCCCTGGCTGGAGGGAGCCCCCAAAAATGGGGAAAAGATGAACGGCCACCACAACAAATCCTACAACACCCTGCACCAGCCCCTGGCAACCCAAACCAATTCACATCAGGAGCCAGAGAACACATTGATCATTCCAATGGCACAATTAGATTACAAGATGTCCACGAAATAATAACCAACCAGACAGATCCAGCTCCTCAGTCTGGCCTACCAATCCACCCAAACCAAGAACACAACATTTCACCACGGGCTGGGATCAGATTATCTGTGAGCAGAAGGAGGAGGACAGGGTGGAAAATTAAATGACTCAAGATGCTGTTGACAAAGAGATGACAACAGAAAAGTGGGGAAACAGAAAACAAAGGAAATAAGAAAGCAGCTCATGTTCCGGTCCAAACGTGGAAAGGATGGGAATGGGACACGGTTTGGTGGCTCCCTGGCACAGCAGGGGTTAAACGAATGCTCTTTCTCCTCTGTTGTGCTACAGCAACTCTCATCTTTGGGCCCTGCACCACACCTTGCTGAGGGCAGCTCATTCAGCAGCTGAGCAAGGGGATGCAGGTGGCAGCCAGGCCTCCTGAGCCACACACGGCTACAAAAGGACAGGAACTGTTAAAAATGACCCGATAATATTGGCTTTCACATTTGTGCATTAGTCTTTATATGTGGTTATTGATTTCAAGTGCAGTGGAATTTATAATCTCTTTTAGCTGCTTGCTAATAAAACTTATTTCTCATTTTAGTATGCACAGTAAAGCCCATGGAAATAGTAGTGTGATGAGTGTTATGTTGATGTATTCACCTTACAGCTTATAGAAATAATTATGTGATGAATGTATTGTACCACAGGCCTTAGCAAAATATAAAATATTAAAATACTTCTTGTAACCGAGAGAACTGTGTAAAGCAATTAGGTTGTTTCCCACATCTGCTGACTGACCTCTCCAAGTGATAAGGGTGACACCAACCAGAGCACGGGAGAAGAATTAGAGAAGAATTTGTTACCTGTTCAGTATCTGGGAAGTGTGAAACAACAGGATGAAGCCACAAGAAGAAATAAAATATATTGACCTGATCCACAGGATGTTATTTAGATAAGCCAGAACAGAAACCCAAAATAAAGCGAAGTTTCTATAACAATGAAAGCTACTAAGAATATTTGAATAATGCATGAAACTCATGAATATGTATGTGCCTTAGTAAAGTAACAGTACAGAGATAACACTGTCTTAACGCACCCACGGGTCCCTTGGCTGATCGCCAGGAACACCCAGCGCTGGACACGGAACTGGTTCTTCCCTTATTGAACTTTTGAAAAACATCCTAAGACTGAATATTCGCTTTTCTCAGAATTGAGGTCACTGACAATAATCCCAAAACCAAAGAGGACCCAGCAAGAAAAAACAGAGTCAACGAGTGAATCTGCTTGGAGACAGGGCCGGGGACTGGGAGATAAGGGAGCAACGGGAGAATCCATCAGTTTCAGAAAATGTTCCTCATTGACACGGACTGTGCTCAGCCAAGGCCCTGCGAAATTCCTGAACACGGAGAAGAAGAACAAAGACTGAGCAGAGCCGTGAATATCGGATGTTCTACAAAAGGGGGGCGCATATTAACGAGGACATGCAGGAGGCGGATCGGGAAGTCGGAACTTTCCAAGGACCTTCGCCACGGGGCAAAGGGACAGGGAGATGCAGAAGGGAAAATCAGGAGAAAAAGGAGGCCGCGTCCTACAACAATTGGAGAGACCCCCCGGCAAAGGCCGCACGGCCTCTCCCTTTGTTCAGGAATAAAGTCACTTTTACAGGACTCCTCGGGCTCCTGTGGGGACACAAACCTCTGGCCACCTCTGGGAATTTTCCCGCACAGCCCCCCCCGGGGACAGGGCGGCCACCTCCGTCCTCCCCACAGGAACCGGGACGAGCCGGCGCTGCTCCGGCAGCGGCTCCTGCCGAGGCAGCGGCGGGAAGGAGAGCGCGGGCAGCCGCTCCCGCAGCGCCCTCAGGCCACGGGCAACACGGCGCCGACACGGCACAAGGAACCCGCCGGAGCCCCCTGCCGCCCCCTCCGCCCGCAGCCAGCCCCGAGCCCCGGCAGAACCGAGCGCGGCTCCCACCTGCGCTGGGGCCGCCTCCGAGCTCCGCCAGTGCCGCCTCACCGGGCTCCGGCCGCTGCCGCCGCTCCCGGGCCCGCACACGCGCTCCCACAATGGCGCCTCTGCCCAGCCACGGGCGCCCGGGGGGCGGCCCCGGCAACGGGCTTGGCCCCGCTCCGCCCAATCAGCGCGCGCCCACAACCGGCACTGACGGCACAATCAGCCAATGGCGGCGAGCGAGGCCCGGGCTGTGCACACGGCCCACACCCGCCCCGCGCTCTCAGGCCCCGCCCCCGGGCTGTGGGAGGGGAAAGCCGCAGATGAGGAACCGCCCTGGGACGGGCCCGGGCCCGAGTCGGGATTGAGCTGGAAACACGAACAAAGTTCTCCGCACCTCCCGGCCCGCCTTTCCCAGCCCTGCGTGTTCGCTGCCACCGCCTCCGAGGAAAGCCCTCAGTTCTCCCGGCCCTAATGAGGAGCATCAGCGCATGGCTTTGATTTCGCCAAAAAAAACAAGGGAAAAGCCCCAAGGCCCTTGGGCTGAGTGGAGGAGGGGGGAGATTTCTGGCAGAAAACTCCAGAAATCTTTTTCCCCGAGGCGGGGAAGAACAAAGCCAA
Source organism: Zosterops lateralis (assembly GCF_965231275.1). Classification (NCBI taxonomy): domain Eukaryota; kingdom Metazoa; phylum Chordata; class Aves; order Passeriformes; family Zosteropidae; genus Zosterops; species Zosterops lateralis. The sequence goes on from NW_028154453.1 coordinate 10,245, forward strand.
GCCCAGTGAGGCGGGTCGCTCCCAGCAGCGCCTCTCTGCCGTCCCAGCTGAAGCCCTCGCTGGCTGCTCCGGGCTGGACGGGCGCACCGGGAGCGCTGGGAAGGGGCCCCGGCTCGGGGCGCGGCCCCCGGGGCAGCCCCGCGGCAGCTCCAAGGCTCCGCCAGCCGGGATGGAACGTGGCAGGGGGAGCGGGGAAGGGACGGGGCTGCCGGCGCCGAGGGAACACCAGGGACACCGGGGGCGCTTCACAAGTATTTAATAAGAAACCCCAAAATTATAAACAATACAAAAACAGCATCAGTGGCACCTTAAAAACAGATGGGGGTCATGCAGAGCCATCCCAAAGAAAGAAGGGATGGAATGGAATTCCACTGAATTGGAATGGACCCACAAGGATTGAGTCACACCCTTAAGGTATTGGTGCCTGTGGGGTCAAATCACACATTGGCATTATTGGCACCTTGCCCCAGCCACAGTCACATTCACATGTTTGTACCTGTTTGTGCATTGCACTTGTTTGTTGCCTGTATTCACAGTGTTATACCAATATAGATATGAAATATCTGTGTATAAATAGTGTTAGAAGAAGGTATATGAAACCTGTTTCCACAGTGTTATATCTACATATATGTACAGGCTTAGTGTATAAATGTGTAGTGCAAGAGAAACAGGATGAGTCCTGGAGTGGCTCCAGGAGAAAGAAACCCCCAGCCCCAGCCCAGGCAGCCACACCTCAGCTTCCACATCACCTCCTCTTCCTGCACGTTCATCTCCTGGAGACCAGGCACTGAGGTGACCCTGAGACAAAATACTGAGATGTTCATGAGATCAGGCACTGAGGTGACCCTGAGGGTCAGTGCAAGGCAGACACTGTGCCTGAGGAAGGACATCCCAGGGTCTGGGAAAGGGCAAAGCTGTGACTGCCCAGCACAGAGAAGGTGCTTTGTCCATCCCCTGTTACAGCCGAGTTTGGGCTCTGCTGCACAGATAGGGCATCAGGTATGAGCAGGGCACACTCCTGAGTTTATTCTCAGCCAGGAAAACACACTCTGCATCGCCCAGGACAGGAACCCTGCAAGGAGGAGCAGAGACAATGCTGGCAACACAGGGGACACATTGTGCTCCCATGCCCCCATTCCCTGCCCACATCCCCCAGGCCCTGCTCGGCTCCCTGGGACTCACGAGGAGTTGAAGCTGCTGCCGTCCTCCCACTGAAGCTGCTGCCCCCGTCTGCGCAGCCCCAGCCAGAGATTGACCTTCCGGCTGGGGCGGGACAGGAACTCCTGGGAAGTGAAGAGACCAGCAGTCAGATCTGCACCCCCAGCCCAGGAGCCCCCCAGGCCCCCCTCGGACACCCCACACCCCCAGCCCCTCACTCACCATTTCCTCATCCCTGAGCACGGCCAGGGAGGCCCCGAGCTCAGAGCACCGAGCCTGACCCTGATCCCAGGTGTGCTGATCCTTCGAGAGGAAGTAGCAGATCCTGCGGTACCCGACCCAGTCATCAGGACAGGCCAGCGGAGTGCCAGGAAAAGCTGCAATGTTTGTTTGTCTTCCCCCTGCAGAGGGAAGAGGAGAAGGTCCAGGATTCCCCTCCACAGGCAATAGGGACCCTGCTGTGCCCCGAGGGGCTGGGCTGAGGCAGCTGCTCCTCCCTTACCTGACAGCACAGCCAAGGCCGGCACCAAAGCCAGGACCAGCATCACGAGCAGAGTCAGCACCAGGGTGACCTTGGGATGGGATCTGAACCTCTCACCTGCAGCAGTAAAGAGTCCATGGCTGTGAGGATGGGGCTGTCCTGAGCACGCCCAGCCCTCACATCCCCCCACCCAACACCCGGGGGACACAGGAGGGATCCCCCATTCTGTGTGCCCCTCACTCAGCTGGCAGCAAGAGAAACAAGGGACAGGGGCACAGCCAGGGCCAGGGCACAGCCGGGGCCAGAAGAACTGCCCAGCGCCGGGGGCAGCCGGGGGTGTCGGTCCCGGCCCCTGCGGGGGCCCAGCAGAGCAGGAGGGCTCTTCCAGAGCCCTGGAAACAGCCACAGCCCTGCCAGCCCTGTGCACCTGTGGGGTGACACTGTCCCCTCCCTACAGCCCACGGCGCTGGCCCTGCACTCACACAGAAACTGTAGGGGTTTCTTCTGTATGTTCTCAGCTTCTGATCCGTTCTGGCATTTCAGGGGCTTCTTCACCCTCCCAGTACTGGAGCGGGGCTCATTCTCCACATCTTCATTCATTGCACACCCACCAGTGGCCCCTTCCTGCTTACGACAAGTGGCTTCTTGCGCCCGAGGAAAGTGTGTGCAGACGAGCTCCGGGCCGGGACAGGCGGTGACAGCGCCTGGGACCTGCCGAGTGCCGGCCCGGGGCGGCTGCGGATCGGGCTCGGCCTCCGAGGGGAAGAACCGGCAGCCCCGAGGAGGCGCAGGACCGTCCCCTGCAGCCCCTGTCCGGGCGGGCTGGAGCCCAGGGACACTGAGCGCTGCCACCGCCCTTTGTGTCCCTGTTGGATTTCAGCTCTTTTGTGAAGCTCAAAACTATCAGTCCGGACAAGGCTCTAGCTGTTGGAGGCTGCTCTTCCTGAGGGGGCAATCCCAAGCAGCGCAGAAGGAAACACAGAAGCCAGGGATGGTCTTCGGGAGGCTTCTTTACTTCATCTCCGCCGACGGGCCAAAGACCCCGAAGGGCTCGGCCGTCAGGGTTTTATGCACTTACCAAAGGGGGTGTGGTTTTACCAACAACCAATGGGGTTACAAACTGAGGAAATGGACCAGTCAGGGAGAACATTAATAAACAAATTAGGGGATCAAAACTTGACCAGTCAGGGGAAGGATACAGAACTGACCAACCAGGGAACAGAACGGGTAGCCAATCCATAGCTGGGGGGTGCTCATGCACTATCTGCTCTCCAAGGGAGTGCAGGGTGCATGACCCTTTCAATGACCTCTTCAGAGGCAGGGGCCTCCACAACTCCTCCTTCTTTATTTATTAGGAAGACTTTGTTGGAGAATTTTTCCAGGCATTTAAGTATGCAACCAAAAGCAACCAAAACAATTAGTATAATAATAAAAATCCACAACAGTCCATTGGCTATTGTTGCTGCCCATCCCTGGAGTCCTCAGTTCTTGAAAGGATTGTCCGACCAGTCCCCTTGCTGGTTTTCTCCCTTTTCAAGTCCTGGACAGCTCCTTGGATCACCTTTATCTTTGCGTGGATGCTCTCTCCGCGGCTGGACAAGTTGAAGCAACAAAGCCCCTCAAATTCGTCGCAGCCATGTCCATGGGCAAGGAGCAAGACGTCTATTGCTGCTCTGTTCTGAAGTGTAGCCCTTCTGGTGGTGTCCTCATCTTCAAGGAGGTCTTGGAGGACGGTAGAGGTTAATTTAGATTGTTTTCCCAGCCAGCACTCTAGGTGGGAAAGCTCGCCTAGCGCTTTCGCTGCGGCTACCCATGGCAAAAATATGGACATTAGTACTTGTTTTTGTCTTGACCAATCTGTAATTTGACTATCACAGTCATCTTTTAGGTTTTCCAATTGTCTGCGTTTTCGGGTCTGATTGTTCTTTTTTTTTACGCCAATCTTGAACCATTGTGGTGTTTGGGGTCAAAATGGTTAACTTTCCTAGAGTGCAAGGACCTCCTTGAAGATGCGCAGGGATTCCTGCCCATACCCTGTCCCCACAAATTAGGAACATTCCCTTTGGTAGAATTCTGGGTTGGCGAGTGGACATGGATAGTGTGGGTGAGGTGTAATTGCACCAATTTTCTCTTTGATAAATTTTATTGTTTGGGGAGACATCAAATCTGTACACTGATTTTTGTTGTACCCTTAAGGCTAAATCTTTCTTATCTCTCCTATAGAAGAAATTTACGTAATAGGCCGCTTTGGAGGACGCCAAAAGGTCCAATTCTTGGGGTTCCTCTGTTGCATGTGGTAAAATCCCTGTCCACTCGTCCCAAATGTCAACGGGGTTGGGCAGTTTCCCTGTGAATGGGTACTCATGACTTTGCAATGGGGCGCCCACTAGAGATGAGGATAGTGGATTGTGGGCATCACCCATGGACAGGCACACGCTTTGTTGCTTCAGGGCTTTAGCAAGGGTTACCCAGACGTTTTCTTTTGGTTGCTTCACTATCCAGGTCTGGCTGGGCGTGATCCAGAGGAGCAACCATACTAGGTAGAGCATCCAGGTGATAAGTGCTCGGCAATCCATTTCTGCCTTGGGGTAGTTCTACAAATAAAAAGATCGGGGTTAGCATTTATCTTTCAAAGGTGATACTGACGACAGCACAACCTTTAGGTTGGGGTACAGGGGAAAGGACATCCAGGGGGTAAGGGTTAAAAGTAGTGGGAGCAGGATACTCTGGGGAAAGCATTTCTGGGGTAACAGTCTCTTGAGCCTACAGTGAGGCTTAGTCTTTTTCTTGGAAGATTAAAATACAGTCCTTTCTGTCATGGTGTGGCATCCCTGTCGGCGCTGCTCACTCCGTTGTTTGTGACCTCGTGACCAGGTGGTGTGCCGTCTTTTGTGCTTTGGGTCTTCTTTTCCTCCTCTTCCAAGCTGCCGTCCGCTGAAGCTCCGGTGTCCCTGCAGGCGGCTCAATAACATTCAGGTTAGTATTGTCTTTGTCAGTAGGCCCTAGATAGGGCTTGATGTTCTTGGCTGGAAGCCACCTTGGACCTGATGGGGTTGACACACAAGCATACCCTCTTCCCCAGGTAATCAACTGGTGGGGACCCGATATTTGATGTGATTCTGGATCTTTGATCAACACAGGCAGCTTTTCTGTGAGCTTAGTTCTGGCTGAATTTGAAAAGTGCCTGATTACGGGGGGGTTAGGCTCTGAAGCAGAACAATTTAGGAAATTAATAACATATAAGGCCTTACAGAGTCTCTCAATGGGAGATAACACCTCTGTACCTCCCCGCTGTTGATTAAGGACCTTCTTGATCATTGAATGGGTTCTTTCAACAATCGATTGTCCTGTGGGCGAATGCGGTATACCTGTATCATGCTGAATTCCCCATTCTTGAAAAAATTAATTTAATTGTTTTGACACATAAGCAGGCCCATTGTCGGTTTTAATTTTCTTGGGGACTCCCAGCGTGGCAAAGGCTAAGTAAAAATGTCTTTTTACAAAGGTGGCATTTTCCCCAGCATGTGCGGAAGCAAAGACGGCTCCCGAGAATGTATCAACTGATACATGAATGTATTTTTGCCGTCCAAAAGAGGAGAAGTGTGTTACATCAGTCTGCCATAATTCATTGCTGCTTAGCCCCCTGGAGTTAACCCCTTTATCTAGGAAGGGATCTTGGTAGGCCTGACATTGTGGACATGACCCAACTATAGTTTTAGCTTGTTCTCTTGTTAGGCGGAACATTTGGGTCAGGGCATGGACATTTTGATGGTAAAATTGGTGTGACAATTTAGCCTGTTGGAAGATATCTGGCACATTGGTAGTTTGTGCCATCATTGCTAAGGCGTCTGCTCTCCTGTTCCCTTCGACAATGGCGCCTGGAAGGTCTGTGTGTGATCTCACATGCATGATGTGGAATGGCTGCTTCCTGTGGGAGATAAAGTAGACCAATTTAGAAAGCAGGGAATATAGATTTTTATTAGACACCTCTTTTAAGAAGGAATGCTCTGCCCTCATAGCAACTCCAGCCACATACGCCGAATCTGTAACCAAATTGAAAGGCTGGTCTTTGAATTTTTCGAAAGCTCTGACTATGGCTGCTAATTCTGCAATTTGTGGGGATCCCTCCACCACTCGGACGTCAGATTCCCACTTCTGCGTCCTAGGATCTCTCCAAGTCATTATGGACTTGTGAGAGGATCCCGAGCCATCCGTGAAAACTGTCACAGCTTCCAAAGGAGTTTTGCTTTGGATAAATTTGGGAATCAGATTAAAATTAGTTTTGAATAATTTATGGCCAGGATAGTGGATAGAAATTTTACCTGGATAGCTATTGAGGGAGAACTGGAGGTTGTCATTATGTTGGAGCAGAAATTCTAGCTCTTCAACTGTGGCCAATGGGACATATATGCATGAAAAATCACACCCTGCAAGAGAGCAGAGGCGTGACCTAACTTTACGAATTATAGCAGCAATTGCTTCTTGGGGAGTAGCCTCAAATAGTTGCCGTCACCAGCAATTTGCCCCAGTATTACATTTGGTTTATTTGTATCATTTGCATAGGCTGTTACCACCGTTGCCAATTGTTTTTTCCAATTCCTTTCCCAAAGCAAGTATTCTGCTGGGGTGAGCAGACATCCAATTATATTCCGGATATCGTGTGGTAACAGCGTGTGTGCTGCGAAGGTAGCCTCAAGTATGTGTCTAAAGTAATGAGACCCTCGACCATGTTCTTTGGCAGATTTGTTAAGTTCTTTCAGTTCTGAGAATGGCACAGGATGCCATGTAACCTTTCTAGCCTGTCGTCAGCCCTGACTGACCATGATAGGGAACGCAGTGATTTTATTAGCTATTTCCCAGCCATTGTCCTTTATAGCATCACCTTTTGTTTTTGCCCAATGATCCTCATATTCCTCACATTCAGAATCGGATATTGAGGACTCACTGCTTTCCTCATCCGAGAAAGGGGCCTTAATGATTTTCTGTTCGTGTTTTTTCCCCTTGCGCTTGGAAAGCAGTCGACCCAATGGGGCAGTTGAAGCCGAAATGGCTTCCTTCCGGTGTCTCTCACTGACATTTCCGGTCAAGGTGGAGGTGTCAGTAGGCGGGGCTGGAGGCGTGGCCTCCATGTGGGCGTTGTCTGGAGGTGGGGACAGGGGTGTGGCCTCCACATGGGCGTTGCCTGGAGGTGGTGACAGGGGTGTGGCCTCCACATGGGCGTTGCCTGGAGGTGGGGACAGGGGCGTGGCTTCCACCTGGAGGGTGTGACAAGGGGTGGCGTCTGCGCAGGGGGTGTAACTGGGGGGGGACTAATGACATAATGGGGAGGTGGGGTCACAACACAAGGGGAGGGGCCCGCCACAGTTACACCAATCAACGCAGAGGGGTGAGGTATAGGGAAGGAACTTGACATGCCCACAACCTGAGATGATGTCACCGAGAAGTGGCCATTTTGTGAAGAAAGGGCGGGAAAACCTGGACAAGGGGAGGACAAAATGGCGGGGCTGACCACATTGCCAGCGCCCTCTTGATTAACAACAGGGTCAACTTTTGGAGGGGGCACAACTGGGTACACAGGCATAGGAAGGTGGTCACAGGGAAGACCCAAGGCATTGTGGCCAGCACTGTCCTGGGAAGGGTAGAGAGGGGGCTGGGGAGTGCCCGAGGGACAGTAGCCTCCCGGCACAACACTGTGGGATGCACTCACCGACCCACCCTCAGGAAGGGAAGAGGGTTTAGGAGTAGGGGGTGAGGAAGGAGGGGTACATGATTTTAACTGGGGGTCCCGAACTCTCCCCGCATCTTTCCCCGAACTGATTCCCTCCAATGCTTTAATTATTAACTTAAATAATGGAAAATATTTTGCTACTGTTAGATTCCCTTCCAACTGTACAATTGTCAACTTGCTTTCCACATCATCCCAAAAATGATCAGACTTAACTGAATCTAACTTAACATACGAAAAATGCTCAAAAATCCACTTAACAAAACACTTTAAAACCACCCGTCTGAACTTAAAATTTGCCCCAACAAGGATAGCTTTAACTTGGACACAAAACTCCCGTTCAGGATGGGTAAGCGATGGACGGCTGAAACTGTTTCCCATCCTGCCTTCACTCCCTCTCAACCGGCAAAAGGTATAAATAAAAGAAAAGCCCAATTCACTCACACTCTTTCTTCGCTCGATAGCGCTGATGGGCAACGAAAAACCAGTGAGAGGTGGCCACCTGGTGTGACCGGCTGCAGTCCGATGTAGTTCGCAGTTCCCGGCCGACGCCTCTGACGTAGCTCCTGATAGAACGCAGGGGGGTCCGCCAGAGGAGCTGGGCTGCCCAAGGCCACGTCTTCACCTTGAGATCGAGGACAGCTCGCTAGGGGAACCTCCAGAGGGAGGGCCCCACATTGGGTGGCCAGCTATCACCACCCGCCTCTGCCTCCGGCTAGCTCTTCTGAGGGCAGCGACCTTCCCTAGCGAGTTGCCTTGAGCAAGGCAGCCTCAGTCCAGGTAGCGCAGGGCACCTCGGCAGATTTCAGCTCTTTTGTGAAGCCCAAAACTATCAGTCCGGACAAGGCTCTAGCTGTTGGAGGCTGCGCTTCCTGAGCGGGCGATCCCAAGCGGCGCAGAAGGAAACACAGGAGCCAGGGATGGTCTTCGGGAGGCTTCTTTACTTCATCTCCGCCGACGGGCCAAAGACCCTGAAGGGCTCGGCTGTCAAGGTTTTTATGCACTTACCAAAGGGGGTGTGGTTTTACCAACAACAACCAATGGGGTTACAAACTGAGGAAATGGACCAATCAGGGAGAACATTAATAAACAAATTAGGGGATCGAAACTTGACCAATCAGGGGAAGGATACAGAACTGACCAACCAGGGAACAGAACGGGTAGCCAATCCATAGCTGGGGGGTGCTCATGCACTATCTGCTCTCCAAGGGAGTGCAGGGTGCATGACCCTTTCAATGACCTCTTCAGAGGCAGGGGCCTCCACAGATGCTGGCATATAAATCCCCCTGGGCCAAATCCACACAGGCCCTGGAGTGCCCAGAAATGTGAGGACCGAGTCAAAACCTTCAGAGAAACTAAAATACGTAAATCCACACAGACATGAGGTCAAAATGCAAGTTTAGTTTTAAATAAATAGAGGATTTTTAAGTGCCTTAGCAAATAAGAGCCTGGATCAGTTAGCAAGAAAAAGACCTAAAGTCTAGTTTGAAGTTCAGCAGCATTGCTTTTTGCAAAATTAGTTAAATTCTAATCATAACAAACCCAATGTAGCCCTGCTAAACATTCCTGAGCAGAACAGACAGAGCTACGTGAGTAGAATTTGTGTAAGAAATTACAAATGTTGTCGCACATCAATCTTAGCTTAGGATAGGCCCAACAAGGCAATACAGGACTCTTGTTTCAACCTGTTTGGCCAAAAAATAGAATAAAATGCACTGTTTTGAGAATGCTAGCAGGCTCGGGGAAGATTGATCACAAATGCCACTGTTGTTGCTTCTGCGGCTGCCACTGATAAGACAGTAGATATATATATATAAAAATATACACAGGTAAGACTCAGGGGACACAGACTATGGGTGCTGGCACTGCTGTTGCTGCTTCTGCTTAGGACTTAGAAACTTGTAGTAATGCATTTCCACACCCAAGTAAATGATTCTATTTAAGGAAAATGTTTTGGTTTACCTTTGAACATAGGAGGCAGCCAAGCTAGAAAGTTCCGTGCCCTTCTCATGGGCATTGGCCCAGAGCCAGCACAGGGGCACTGGTTGGGCTGTGGAGATGTTTCTCAGGACCTGTGGCTGCTTCTATTGGCAGCAAGGCAAATTGTCCCTCCTTAATCATCCTATACTTGAGAACGAGCTCAGAGGTGCTCAGGTGCTTTTTAAGGTGTCTTAGCCAGGGGTCAGAGGCTTCTCTGACACCTGTGCTCGGCTTTTAGGGTGACGCCAATGGGGACACTTGGGGACACTCAGGGGACACACAGGGACATGGGGGTAAGAGGTGGATGAGCCCCTTTGGTGCCTTGCAGGAGAAGCAGCAGACCCGGATCATAAATGACTATAGAAATGACAATATAAATGATAATATAATACTGGCTTTGCATTAATGTATTGGCTTTTACACATTGTTCTTGATCGCAATGATTTTGATACAGTACAATTTATAATTCCATTAGCTGCTTTTTGGTATAACATAATCTATCAGTTTATGTGTAGCATACAGAAATGGCAGAGAAATAAATCAGTATTTTATTGTAGACCACAGTGAAATATTAAAATAGATATTATGCAATGTTAAAATGCTTTTGTATTATAACTATTTGTCTTAGTTTGAAAGACAGATGTCTGCTGGGGAAAGGCAGAGCCTCCCTTGAAATGGAGAATTCAAACTGCCTCCCTTTGAATTATTAATTTAGAAAATTAAGGGGGTCTCAGGCAGAGGTAAGTGGATAGGAATAACAGTTCTTTACTGGCGTGTATAACCAGGCAAACAACACCAAGCACAGCATTAACAATAAACAGAAGCAGAACCCAGGAACAGCTTCCCTAAGCGCGGCACTTTCCCCTTTGGTGCAGTTCCGGGCACGGCCAGCAGGGGCGCTGGTGGCTCCCGGTGGGCGGGGCAGGTGCGATGATCCCCCCGCGGCTGCAGGGGGCGCTGTGGGGCGGGCTCGGGGAGCGCGCGGGAATGGCGGCTTTGTCCGAGCCGGGAAGGGATGGAAGGGATGGATCAGAAACTGCGGAGCTGTGGCTGAAGGGATGGAAGGGATGGATCAGAAACTCCAGAGCTGTGGCTGAAGGGATGGAAGGGATGGATCAGGAACTCCAGAGCTGTGGCTGAAGGGATGGAAGGGATGGATCAGGAACTGCGGAGCTGTGGCTGAAGGGATGGAAGGGATGGATCAGGAACTCCAGAGCTGTGGCTGAAGATGCAGAAGGTCTCATCAGGCAGGGGGTGTGAGCCCACAGTGTACAGAAAAGCCTCAAAGCAGCACCAAAGAAGCAGCAATGGAGGGGCAGGGCTGGCCCATCTCCAGCAGGACAGGAGGAGGTGAGCTCAGAATTCCTGGGCACACGAGCAGATGGTGGTAGATTTCCCAGGACCAGACTTGGTGGTTACAGTGAACTCCTCCCTGCAGCAAGCAGCAGCCTGGCCGTCCTCTCTCCGAAAGCCGAGAGCAAGAGACGATGTAGCTGCCCCTGCCCCCATTCTTCTTCTGCCACCAAAACTCGCAGAATCTTCCCCCTCGAGAGGAACTCCCAGAGACAAAAAAAGTGTAGCCAGGTGCTACAATTGCTCTCCTATGGCCCCTCTGCTCTGTACCCAGAAATTAGTTTAAATGCCCGTAAGTACCCAGTAATTAGTCTTCTAGCAACTCGTGGGAAAGAATTCTGTAAGTAAAAAAGAAAGAAATCTAACCCCCAACATACATCCTTCCCTAACACGGGCCCCACTCCAATGTCAGAGCCAGGTGTCTCCCCCCTGCCAGTAACTCATCTCTCAGGACTGGAAGGTGCCCCAAAAGCTCCTCAGTAACCCCATCGCCCCAAGCTCTTCATGCCAACATGTGGCTGTCTCATTGCAGAGCCCATCCCAGCCATCCCACCTCTCCCAAACACAGCCCCGTTCTTGGCGGGGCAGAGCCGCTGCCGGGGCCATCGGTGTGTGCAGGGAATCCTTTATCCCCCTTGTGCAGCTCCAAGTTCCCGAGGGCAAAGCCCTGGGTTCTAAGGCTGTCCTCCTCCTCCCCAAATTTGTTTAATACCCAAGTGTGACAAGCCCGTGCCCTGTGGCAGCAGCCGGTGCCGGGACAGCTGCGGGAGCTGCGCTAATGCCCCGCGGTGCCCGGGGGGACTGAGGGGATGGGAGTTCATAAGGACCCTCCATGGCCCTCGCTGTGCACGAGAAGGGATTTTAGTGCCTGGGATTGATTTCCTGGGGTTTCTGGGCTCCTGGGCCTGAGGAGGCGGCAGAGGGACCCGCGGCCAGGATTGAAAAGTTCGTGGTGACCCCAGCCCAGTGCCCGAGGGCTGAGTGGAGCTGGTTGGGAACACCCCGCTCGTCTCCGCCGCTCAAAGCCGCTTCCCCAGCTCCGGCTGCCGCCTCCGCCCGGCCCCGGCGCGGTCCCGCGGGGTCACCGCTCGTCACGGAGCTGGAGGGGTTCGATGGGGCCGCGCCCCGCCCGTCCCTCGCTGTGGCTCCTTCAGTGACACCGGGCGGCCGAGACCCTGTGGTGATGTGACTGTCATAATGAGTTTTATTGTAAGACACTTGTTCTTTGTACCCCGGTTCAGGGCAGTTCTAGTTTTAGTTCCCCTTTTGTTACAAGTTGTAAGCTTCTCCCTCAGCCTTCCCCAGATACAGCCCCTCATTGGTTTGCCTTTCCCTCCTTGGGTACCTGTCCATCACATGTTAGGAAATCCTCCTGCCCTGTCAGTCACTCCAGGACCTGTCCCCCAGGTCCAGAAGCTTCGATGGGAGATCTCTGGGGACTGGCTGGGTTGCAAGCTTTCCCCTCCTACCTCCTGTTCATTGATTGATGTCAATGCATGTTATGTCAGCAGACACTCCCCAGTTATACCCCATTGGTTGTATGTCTACCCACCCTGAGTTCCACCCACTGTATAAAACCCTCTCCCCCTTGAGATTCAGGGTCTCTCTGAGGCACTGGTCTTCGGGTGAGGGCTCCCTCCCTCCTGCCCAATAAACCTAAGTTCTAGTTAAGCCTTTGAGGGTCCCGTCTTTCTTCCTCTACCATCACAACATGGCAGGGCTGGTGGGCAGCCAAGATCCCACTGACTGTAGATCCTGTGGGGGCGTGTCGGGGCTGGCCGAGCGTTGGAGGACACGCACCGCCACAAGACTGCGGTAGACAGGGACGAGCGAACGGAAGATATCGCGCTGTATGGTAAGACAGGGCTACCCTTCCCCCATAAGTGTTGCTGTCTGTTATGTTATGTCAGCCAATAGTTAGGCCAGTTCCATAAGCAGAAGGAAGTGACGACACAAACACAGGTTATATATTGCCATGTAACTCGTGAATAAACGCCATTTGCCGTCCACCATATTGGTGTCTGTGAGCTCTTGGCCCGAGTGACCTGAGGTGGTCGCCGTGCCGTTCCCAAACCAGGTCGCCACGCCTCGGAGGAGGCAACAGACCCCTCGGTGCTGCCCCGACCAGTCCTCGGTTCTGCTCTTTTAGTGTTGGGGAGCGGCCACTGCCAGTGCGGTTTCTGTTATTTTTTATTCTATTCTCTACTGCCGCTGCTTCTCGCCACTCTCGGTGCAGTTCTTCCATGACACGGGTGGCGCAGAACCCTCAGTGCGGTTCTTTTCTTGTATTTTATTCTATTTTCCATGTTCAATTCTATTCACAACTTGCACCCGCCTCAGTGCTGCCCTTCTGCTCACACCCGGCAGTGCCCGTCCCGTGGTGCGGCTCTTCAGTGACACCGGGCACCGGGGAGCCCCCGGTGTAGTTTTTTTATTCTATTTCACTCTATTCTCTGTATTTTATTGTATTCACCCCCGCCCCGTGCTTCGATGCAGCTGCTTCAGACACAAGCAGGAGAGATGCACTTGGTGCAGCCCGTTGATTGCATGTGAGTCACTTCTGTTTTAGTCTCTTCTTTCGTTCCCACCTCGCCCGTCTCGCCGAGCGACTCCTCCAGGGACCCGGGGCGGCACAAACCCCTCGGGGCGGCTCCAACAGGGCCCCGCCCGCCGCCGCTCCCCGAGGCCTCCCCGCTGCTCCCCGGGGATCGGACACCGCAGGCGGCCCCGGCTCCTTCCTCTTCCTCTTCTTCCTCCGGGCGGGATTGAGCCCCCGCCGCCGCCCGGCTCCTTCTGCCGCTCCTGCCCGGCACGAACCGGCGGTGCCGCTGACGGGGCCGCAGCGCGGCTGCCCCGGGACTGCCCCGCGCCTCAGGGCCGGGCCGAGGAGTGACCGCACGGCTGGGGAGGGACCCCGCTGGACAGGGCAGGGTCTGACCCCATGGACAGATCCCACGCCGGAGCAGGGCAAGGCTTCCTGTCCCTAAAGGGGGAAGCAGCGGCACAAACTGACCGTAACTCCCATCCCTTCTCCCTGCACCGCTGGGCAGAGGAGGGAGGGAACCGGGAATTGTGGTGAATTTTCACATTCGTCGTTATGAAGCAGAGTCACAAGTGGAGCTCCTCCTTCAGCTTCAAACGGGGGAATCCAACTTGGGCTCTGGGATTTCCATAACCTCAAGGTGTTACTCGGTACTGGACACTTTAGTTTAGGCAAGATGAGGCCCTTCTGCAGCAATGTCTCTCTGTTTATTGTCTATTTCCCCCCAGCCCTTGTCCCCCTCCCGGAGGTTTGCAGGAGGAGCCGTCCCACAGCCCTTCCTGCCCCGGCACCCGCGGCCGCTCCGGTGCCGTCAGGCCCCGGCTCCAAGGGAAACCACAAACCCCTCTGGAAATAAACCCGCTCTGGGGGAAAACCCTGCAGGGGGATTGAATCCCACGGACAGCCAGGGCTGAGACTTGGAGATTCCAAATGCTCCAAGGGGCCGGAGGGAACCGCGCTGGGGCCTCGGGGCCTCCCTGGCGGCACCTCCGAGACCCCCGAGCAGAGCGACCCCTCCCGCCCCCCAAAATCCACAGGTTTGGGTCAGCTGAGGAAAAGAGCTGGAAAAAGGGACTGGAAAGGGGGTGGACCCCGAGGGGACCCTCAGCCATCGCCCCAAAAGGAAGAGTTTTCTGCAGGAAAGCTACAGGAAAATCCAACAGAAACCTGGAAACAGCTGGGGATGGGGAGGGGACTCAGAGCCCAATTGGGAAGAAAAGTTTAATTGGGGCAAGGAAAGTCTTATTGTGGGGAGAAAATGTGAATGGAGGGGATTTGAATGGGAGGGGATGATTTGAACTGGGGAGAGAAAATGAAGTGGGGGAGGATCCCCCAGCCCTCGGCTGTGCCCTGAAGGTGCTGCCAGAGGTTCCCCTGCTCTGGCCCCCCAGGCTGGGGATGTGGAGCTGCCACTGCACCCCGGGAATGTCTCAGGATAGAAACTCCATTCAAGCTTTTATGGTCCCAGTCACTCCCAATAAGGTCCCAGTTGTCCCCAACATGGTCCCAGCTCCTCCCAGTCATGCCCTGTATGGTTCCTTTCACTCTCAATCCCTCCCAGTAGGAGTCCAGTATGGCCCCAGACACTTCCAGTATGAACCCACTCATACCCAGTCACTCCCTCTAGGATGGCATTTGGCCCCATTCTGGTCCCAGCTGCACCAAGCATGATCCCAAAATGAGTCCAGTCACCCCCAGTATGATCCCAGTAACTTCCAGACACTCCCAGTATGAGTCTGGTTTGATCCCTGTCACTCCCTGTATGATCCCTGCCAGTCACTCCCAGATCCTCCCAGTATTATTCCAGTCACTCAAAGTGTGACCTTGTCGGTCCCAGTACGATCCCAGTATGATCCCAGCTGCCCCCTGCATCTTTCCAACTGCGCCCTTTCACCACTGCTTTGGTTTCAGTCACTCCCAGTATGATCCCAATCATGCCCAGTATATGCCAACAGCACCAAGTTGCCCTCAGCATGTTCCCAGTAGTCCTCAGTGTGGTCCCAATAAATCCCATATGATCCCTTGTGCCCCAATTCTGGTCCCGCTGGGTCCCAGCCCTGGTATATCCTGGTGTTCCAGTCTGTCCCAGTCCATCCCAGCCTGTCACATTCCGTCCCAGTCCCTTCCCGGCAGCCGCCGCTGTTTCCCGGATCCTGCGCCCCCCCGCCCCCGAAAGCTGCCCCCGCACCCCCCAAGATGCTGACGGGGATCGGGGGCTTCGTGTTGGGCTTTGTCTTCCTGGCGCTGGGGCTGGGCCTCTGCCTGTGCAAGAAGGTGAGGGGGGGTCCCGGGGGTCGTGTCCCCCCTCCCCCAGAGCGTGTGTGCCCCCCCCGGGCCCCCCAGCCCGGTGTCACCCCCTTTTCTCTGCCCACAGAGCTCCTGAGCCGCCGGCGGCCGCAGCCCCTCCCCGTGGCCTCGGGCCCGGCCGGGACCCCCTGCTCCATCCCTGAGATGATTTTGGGGGGGTCGTGTGTCCCCCCTGCCTGTGCCTATAGCTGTCCCTCTGTCCCCGCCCGGCTGCTCCCAGTGTTCCCAATAAAGCTTCCCAGTTTATGGGGGGACCTGCTGCCGTTTATGGGGGGCTCAGGGGAGAGACGGAGGGACCGTGATTGGGGGAAGGGGGTAGAAAGGGACCCAGGGCGGATCAGGAATGGGGACCCCCGTGTGTTCCCCCCTGTGTCACCCCGCTCTGGGGGGGCCTTGGGAAGCACCTGGACCACAGCACAGCACCCAGTGAACCCCAAAATGTGCCGGGACCCCCCAAAGCCACCAGGGAAATTTGAGAAGGGGGAGCGTGGGGGGCGCCCAGGCCGGGCCCAGAGCCCAGTGCTGCCCCAGGCCGACCTGCCCCGGCTCTGGGGATTAGAAAGGAGGAGGAGTGGGACCCCTCCTAATGCAATTTTGGGGGTCCCAGCCAGCCCCTTCCCCCACTCTTTCAGGTCCCAGCTACCTCTTTTCCCCCTCTCTTCCACAGCCTTCCCCACTGCCCCTCAATCCACCACCCCTGTCCCCATGCTTGGTTTTGGGGGGTTCCAGGCCCCTCCTGCTCAGTCTGGGGTCCTATCCACCCTTTCCCTTAATTCAGGAAGTTCCTGGCAGCTTTTTCCTGGGGGGAATCCCTGAGTTTGGGCATTTTTGGGGTGCAGTTTTAGAGAGGGACAGCTCTGTCTGGCTTTCCCCTCCCTGTTGTGGCCTCTCAGCTGCCCCCAACACCCTGGGGCTGCAGGTCCAGGTCAGGGGCTCCTTGAGCAGCTGCCCCAGAACCTCCACCTGTGTTGCAGCCTGTTTTTATTGTGTTTTCAACTGCAGCTCAGTTTCAATGGTCAGTTCTATAACACCCCGCCCCCTATTTTGTATTGTTCTAGTGTTATTTATCTCTAATGGATTGCCCCTTTCCCCCTGTATTGTTGGTTTTGCCCTGGTTGTCTATCTTCCCTAGACCTGCCCTGCCCTCCTCCTACAGAATTGTCAATCCTTCCCTAACCCTGACCCTTCTTCCAGACTGTTCCCTTTCAATCCCCCAACCTTCCACGCCCTAGTGGTGACTTTGGGCTGTTCCCTCCCCTTGTGTTCTTTCACTGGTCTATGTATTGTACTCCTGCCTTGTGTTCCTCCCCCATGTGACCCTTATTGCTTGGAAACTGTGTCCTCTCCCAAGACCTCCCCCGCTTATAAGCCTCTGCCAGCCCAGGTTCTGCCCCCTTTTTCTGTCCCCGACCCTCCGGGGAATAAACACCTTTGGAAATCACACAGGAGGCCTCTCTCTGTTCCTTGTCCCTGCCCATAGACACAACTTCCATCTGTACCCCGCAGCTGCTTCGTGCTACAGCCACAGCCACACCCCGGATGGCGTCAGCCCTGGGGGGGCGGCCACTCTTGGGGACGGTGCCGGGAGCAGCTGGGCAGAAGAACTCCGGCCTCGAGTCACACCAGGGTCTCCCAGCACAGCCAGAGCCGCTGGGCCTGGGGTCCCCAAAGCCCTCAGCAAGCCCCAAGGCCCTCCCAGGAACCCTCAGCTCCCTCAAACCCAGCATCCCCCACAGCCCCTGCAAGTTCCCCCCATGGCACCGGCCATGGCCATGTCCCCACATGTCACTGGCCATGTCCCACCCTGTCCTCACCCGTGGCTGTCTCCCCACAATGTTTCCATCCCTGTCATTGTCCCCCACGTCCTCATCTGTACCCGTGTTCCCCCCGTGTCCCCATGAATGACCATGTACCCCCCAAATATCCATGTGTCCCCATGTCACTCTCCATGTCTATGTCCCCTGTCATCCCAACCATGTCTTAGTTCCATGTCTTTATTTTTACCACACTGTTGGATATTTTAAATGAAGAGAAATGAAAAGCAAATGAAGGCCAAAAGAAAAGGATTTCCCTGTCTGTGCCAGATGAGCATCCACATGCTTAGATGGGAGGGAAATACCATTTTTGGAGGGGTTTCCACCGCAATCTCCAAAATCTCGGTCTTTGCCCCAGATCATCACCATTTGGCTGTGGAAGACACTCTTGGGCAATAGGAAATCAAAATCATGGAATCCCTGAGGTTGGAAAACACCTCCAAGACTATCCAGTATTTATTGATGCCCCCATGTTGGAATTGAGATGGCCATGAACTCAGGAGTGCTTAAAAAAAAACTTCAGAGGCCTTCAAGTATCAGCACCTTGTTATCTAGAAGTTCTTCATACCTTTTCTATGTAGCAATCCTCCAGGCAGCTCCACACAGCTCAGGCTCTTTCTCTCCTTCTTCTCTCTTTCTTTGGCAGTTCCAGCTCACTGCTTCCTGTCCCTAGAAAAGCCACTTAACCCTGTCTGTCCCTCATGCTGTGGCTCACCTTATCTGTCCCTTGCCCAGCCTCCTGTCCCTTCCTCCTCACAGCACGGCCAGCAGATGCCAACTGACTCTCTACCAACTAACTCACTTTTGTATCACACCCATAGCTGTGAGGGCAAGGCTGTTCTCACTCTTCAGTAATTAACACAGCTGCAATATATAGGGGCAGGATTGCCCTTAGCACTACATCTGTCTCCCCATACCCCCAGAAGACAGAATTGAACACAAAAGATTTTCTGGGGTTGAAAGTCAACAAGTCTGCTCCCCCCAAGGAATTCCCAATGTCCGTCTGTGTCCCAATGGATGTTCCTGCCCCTGTGTTCATCCAGGTGCCCACAGGGATTCAGGAAGCAGTGCAGCCCCCCCAGCCAGGTGTCTTCCCAACACGGATCACCAGGACCACGGATCACCAGGGCTCTGCCCAACGGGGTCACTGGGGATCATCCAACGCCGATCCTCCCATGGGGGATGGAGCTGGAGCAGCGCACGAAGCTCTTCCCGCACTCGGGGCACTCGCGGGGCTTCTCTTATGGTGCCTCCGCTGGTGTCTGGTCAAGACTGAGCTCTCTGAGAAGCTCTTCCCACACTCAGGACACTCGTAGGGCCTCTCCCCGGTGTGGATGCGCCGGTGCACAGTGAGGTGTGAGTTGTGCTTGAAGCCCTTCCCACAGTCGGGGCAGCGGAAGGGCCTCTCCTCTGTGTGAATCCGCTGATGGACGAGGAGATGGGAGCTGGTCTGAAACCTCTTCCCACACTCAGGACACTCGTAGGGCCTCTCCTCTGTGTGAATCCGCTGATGGACGAGGAGAGTGGAGCTGGTCTGAAACCTCTTCCCACACTCAGGACACTCATAGGGCCTCTCCCCGGTGTGGATGCGCTGGTGATTTCTCAGGTCGGTGCTCCATCCAAAGCTCTTCCCACATTCCCCACACTCATAGGGCCGTTCCCCAGTGTGGATCTTCTGGTGCTGGATCAGGTTGGAGCTGACACTGAACCTCTTCCCACATTTCCCACACTCATAGGGCCGTTCACCAGTGTGGATCTTCTGGTGCCGGATCAGGTCAGAGCTGTCACTGAACCTCTTCCCACATTTCCCACACTCATAGGGCCGTTCACCAGTGTGGATCTTCTGGTGCCGGATCAGGTCAGAGCTGTCACTGAACCTCTTCCCACATTTCCCACACTCAAAGGGCCTCTCCCCAGTGTGGATCCTCTGGTGCCGGATCAGGTCAGAGCTCCACCTGAAGCCCTTCCCACATTCCAGGCACTTGTGGGGCTTCTCCCCTCCATGAGGCTTCTCCACCAGCTCTGAGCTCCGCCTGGATCTCTGGCCGCCCTCCTGGCACAGGGCGGCTCTTTCCTCCTCGCAGCACCCTGGGCTGGGTTTGCAGCCCCTCCTCCTGCGGGATCTCTGGGGCTTTTCCTCCTCCTTCTCCATCTGGGCACTCCTTGGCAATGAAAAATCCTGGTCTGGGGAAAAAACAAATGGAAAGCACTTTAGGCTGGGGGTTCCTCCTTCCCCAAGTTATTCTCAAGAAGTCAGTGGGCACCTTGTGTCTGTGAAAACCTCCAAAACACCAGGATTCAGCCCAAAAGTCCTCCAAACACCAAGACACAGATAATAAACTCCCCAAACACCAAGACTCAGCCAAAACCGCTTCTAAAATATAAAGATTCAGCCCCTTGCAAAAAACCAAAGCATCAACATTTAGCCAATGGAAGCTGAGAAACATCAAGATTCACCCCCACGAAACTCGTGGATCCTCCTCCTGGTCACCTGCTGCATGTGGGGGGGCAACACTCCTGGGGCTGGGGGGAGGCTGCAGGTACAGGGAGGGGTGGAACCTTCTGCTGTCTCCTCCTCCTGCTCCTCCTCCTCCTGTGCCCCTACTCCTTCTAACACTCCATTTCCTCCTACTATTCCTCTTTCTCCTGCACAATCCCACCTTCTCCTCCCATGAGCATCCTTTGAACATTTTGTTTTTCAACCCTGCTTCTCCTTCCCTTCCCCTCCTGCCCCAGGCCCAGCACCCACTGCTGGCTCCCTCTTCCCCCCCAAACCCACAGCATCCCACCGGAGGGGCACGGATGGAGCTGGGGCAGCTCGGGCTGGGGCAGCGCTGGGCTCTCGGCCGCTCCCGCCCGCACTCGCTCCCCACTGCAGCCGCTCCCGCCACGACAGCGCGGGGGGACTGAAGAGAGAAACAACAAGGATGACACCTCACCACCTGAGCCTGGGGCTGGACAACTGGGCTCCAACATGCAAATGGACCAAAACAGCAAAGTTTAGGACCTCGTGACCAGTCGTCCATGAGGAGACCATTTCAAGTCCACCTTGAGTGTAGCCCTGGTCAGGCTCCTGCCCTGCCCAAGGTCTGCCCTAAAGAGCTTTCAATAAATATCTGCTTTATTCTCTAGCTCTGTCCAGTCTCTGTTTCAGGCCAGCCTTCCCAAGGCATCATTCTCCCAGAGGTAATTAAGGACATGGACAGCCAGAGGGGCAAGAAGGGAAGTCCAGAAGGGATTTAGACAGCAGGGGATGGATGGTGTTGGTGTGCTGGGAAGGGTGAGGGGGAAGGGGAGGCTGCAGGATTACAGTTAAGGCAAGAGGCAGCAGGAGGAATCTCTGTGGTGAGAGAGAGGATGATGGAAAAGAGCAGGAAGAGAAAAATACTGAGGACTGGGACGTTTTCAAGCAGGGTGTAATGCTCAAACTCTGGGAGCTGATGCAGATGGTTTGTAGCCCCGGTTGGCAGGAGAGGCAAACAAGGAGGTCAGGATCCCAGGGGGTTTCTCTGTGCTGGGGAGCGGCAGGAGCGGGCGCAGAGGGGCGGCACCGGGAGCACGGGCTGGGGGCCTGTGGGGAGCTGCGGGGCCGGGCCGGGGCTGTGGGGCAGCCGGGGCTCAGCGCCGGGCGCTGCCTGAGCCCACCACCCCCCGGGCAGGGCCGGCACTGGCCCCCGGCCCCCAGGAGGCTGCGGGACGCCCCGGCCGCTGCCCGGCCCCGTGGAGCTGCCGGCCCTGCCCACCGGGGGAGCCGCCTTTGGACACTGCGGCACCACAGGCACCGGCTCTGGGATACGGGCTCTGCAGGGCACGGCCAGCACAAGCACCAGCGCCAAGGAAGGAAGGAAGGAAGGAAGAGCTGGGAAATGTGCATTATCCCTGCAAGGATCCAGATCATCTTTGAAGGATCTTGTTTGGGCCCTGCAGAAAGGAATGATTGTGCAGAAAGCTCAGCAGCTGTCAGAGGATGAGCACCCACAGGCACTCAGGGGGGCTGCACGAGGGGCACAAGAAGCCCCTGCAGCACTTGGGCACAAAGGCACAGCAGGTGAAGGCAAGAAGGGAGCAGGAAAAGGCCAAGCTGAAGGCAAAGGCCATGGCAGAGTTTCCACAGCCCCTGAGGGATGAAGCCCAGGGCCCAAGGGGGCCCCAGCACCGACGGGACGGGCTCGGCCACAAGCACCTGGCACAGGCATTGCCCTCCTCGGCAGGGGAGAGCCCACCCAAACAGCCCCTGCCAAGGAAGCAGGGATCCATCTGCAGCCCACAGGGACACTGCAAGCACACACAGCAGCACCCTCAGCAGGAGCAAGTCCAGCCCTGCACGGACATGGATTCCTAGGGCTGCCAGAGCTCCCATTACACCAGGGACCCACCACACTGGAGCCCTTGACAACATTCAGCCTGGGGCTGCATCCACACCAGGCCTTTCCTCATACACACAGGGGCCTCTCCACCCACTCTCAATCTCAGACCTAAGGGGGGAAAAGGCCAAAAATGTCTTTGATTATCCAGGGGACAAGTGGGAAAGATGAGGGGCTGTGTTTTATTCAACCACTATTAGCAGATGCCAGGGATGGGTTTGAAATGCAGGAAGTTTTATTTGCTCCTCATTGTCATTGTATTTTACTGGGAAGGCCTTTGATGGCTCAATTGGGAATGCAAATTAATATTGTAAAAGGTGATACAGAGGCCAGTTCTCTTGTACCTCTGTGTCAAATGTCTGGCAAGGCCTGTGCTGAAGTGAACCCACAAGTGTGGGCAGCCCCAGGGAAAGGGGGAAAATTAGATTCCCAGCCTCTCCAAATTACTCTGAAGCAACCAGCACTGTTGGGAAAGATGGGACAGGAAGGACTTATGGATATGATTGTCTGGTAAGAAATACTGCAGATGAAAAACCTGTGAGTGCAATAGAAATGAAAGCCAGCTTTGACATGTAGGCACGGGAGGCAGGAAAACGGTGATTAGCTGGAGATGGGTTGAAGGGCAGAAACAAAAGGACTCAGGAATGCAGCCTTTCCACTCTGCAAGGGATCAGGGCAAAAGCAGATAAGAAAAGTAGTCTTTAGAGTTTAGAATATAAAATCACATGGTAATATAGTAGTTCTCATAGGCTGCATGCAAAGTTTGTAGGTTTTGGATCTTGCACCGGTTGGTCACTGTGAATTAGAATATTCAACACAAAAAGAGAGAGAATGGATTGTAACAAGGTGCCCTCTCTCTTGCTCTTGCTCTCTTGCTCTTTCCCCCCACGCTCTTGCCCCCTCTCTCTTATCCCTGCTGTCTTATCCCTTCCCCCACTCTTACCTCACTTCTACCCCTGAGCTCTCTTCTACCCTCTCTCTCCCCTCTCTCTCTCGGGGCTTCCCTCCAGCCCAGGCTGGTGGCTGAAGGCAAAGCCCTCTTTACCCACCACCCTTGTAATAAAGCCACGTGTTTCTAGAATATCTCAGCTCTGCAGAGTTCCTTGTCCCTGCCGTCCACGGATGTCACTACACAGCACGAGTGGTGTCTAAAAGCAAAACCCTATTGCAAGGGAGGGAAGGAAGGGCTTTGTAATCTCAGGAGTAATGTTACCCAGGACTAAAAAGCAGCTGTGACAATTCTGAGGATTAATAGGGAACTGCAGGACCTGGATTGAGGATTCTCTGCTCTAGCTAGAGCATTGTATGACTTTTTAACCCCACACAGCCTCAGTGTTATGGTTTGGACATGGGAAAGGGAACAAAACTTGAGAAATTAAAAAAAAACCCAAAATGATTGATGCCCCAGCCATGGCTCCTCCAGACTCAGAAAAGGAACTGGAATTGTATGTGAGTGTTAAACAGGGCCAGGCCAAAGGAATTCTTGTGCTAAAATGTTTAACCCAGTGGCCAGAGTGGCCCCACTGTCTGCAGAATTGTGCAGCCACAGCTTGAATGGGACCTGAGGCCTGAAAACTGACAGCACAAGGATCTCCTGTTGTCCAAGTCTGGCATCAAGTTCAGGCTTTGAGAACCAAAAGAGCAGGGCTGGGTTATTCCAGCAGGAAACTTGTTCAGTGGCACAGGAGGATTTAGAAGTGAGGACAGGGGAAGGGTTTAACCCAGCCTCCTGTTGGAACAGCCTGCACAGGGGCTGGGGAGAAACCCATGACTGCACTGAGGTGACAGAGCTCCAGAGCCAGGCTGGGAGAGATTGATGAGACATTCCCTGGCCTCAGGGAGAAAAGGTGTTTCTGGATGGGGCTCCAAGGGCAGCAGAAGGGAAAAGAGTTACAAGACACGCTGTTATTTAGGAAAGGGAATTAGACAAAGCACAGGTTACCCCCCACATGGTCAGCTCAACCGGCAGAGCTGTGTGTGCCTGTGAGAGCCTGGGACTGAAATGCCCTGAGCAGGAAGGCTGAAATATCTCCTGCTGACACCATGTCACCCAACAGGGGGGCCAAAAGCAATTCTGACTTCTTCAGTAATCACTGCATCACTTAGAAAGCTATTTCTGAAACAAGTAATTCCAAGAGAAAGGATTGTGGAAGCAATAAACTACAATAGGGGAACTCATTTTACAGGAAAGATCCTTCAGGGGGTTCTGGCAGCTTTAGGAACACAATGGGACCTCCACAACCCCTGGCACCCCCAGAGCTCAGGTCAGGTAGAAAGAATGAATGGGGAAATAAAGAAACACCTTTGGAAGCTGCTGACAGAAACCAAGAGGCCACAGGTGGGGCTTTTGCCATTGGCTCTGGCAAGAATAAGAGCCAGATCCAGGGCAGATATTCAATTATCTCCCTTGGAATTGATCTTTGGAATTCCTTCCCCTGGCAATTCTCCACCTAGTGCAGGCTGGAGATAAGGGATGTGTATTTAAAGCAGCCTGTGGCCAGAATCCTGTCTCCTGTGAAATCTCTCCCACTGGAAGCTGGGCTGGCACAGACCCTGCCTTGGGCCTTTGCTGTTCACACCATCCAACCAGGACATGGGGCCCTGCCTGAGGAGTGGGAAGAAGCACCACTGGGGGCCAAGTGGCCCATCCCAAGTGTCCCTGAGCACAGAAACAGCCCCAGCACAGCTCAGCACGGGGGGACCCCTCACCCTGGGCTCAAGGGCTCGGAAGGCCCAAAGGAGATTTGGACTTCCCGGCTGCAGGAGGAGGATGGGAGGCCACGACTGACCCGCCCTGAAGGCACGGGAGCAGCAGCCAGGGCTCCACAGCGGGGGAAGCCCCTGTGCCTGCCCACAGATCCTCTGCTGGAATAGTCTGCCTGGGCACCTCCTGGGCCATCTCCAGACACTGGGGGCCCAGCCTTGCTGCCACTGCTTCAGCTTCAGGGCTTTCTGTGCCTGCACTCGCCACAGGGGCTGGGGAACACAACGGGACAATTCCACTCTGCCTCTCAGTCACACTCACACACGGGGCTGGATGGGATCACATTGCTCCAAAATATACCAAGTTCAAATTTTAAAAAAAATCTTATTTCTCTAGTCAGGCTTGGTTTGCCTTTGCCCTGGGAAAGGAATTTTAAATATTATCTTTTAATAAGGTACATCTTACTATAAAAGAGAGATGAGTTTAACATCTCAGCAGACTGGGAATAGCCCAAAAGACACCCACAAAGACAACGACCATCAACAAAACATCAACGACCATCAGCAAACAGCAACCAACATCATCCCCAGACACTGCCCTGGAATAGCTGGAGACACCTGGTCTGGAAAAGGCTGATGGGGAAATCCAGGAGTGAGGACCTAATTAACATCAGAGGCAAAGAAATCCGGCTCCAATAGGAAACCAAATACTCAGAACTCGGCGACTTGGAAGCAATGAACATCAAACCAAAGGATTTCCATGGGTTCAGACTGTACAAAGTTTAGGAAAAATCCAGTAAAACTCACGTGTCATGGAATGATTTTCTCTGCACACCCTGGCTACGAGTGGATGAAATGATTTCTGTTGCACATCCTGGCCAAAATCAAGTAATGCCTTGACTCTCTAACACTAAAGATACTGTTGGGAGAATATTTTTTTCCTTGCAGTTTCAGTGACGCCATCATGTCTTTAGAATAATTTTTATAATAATCCTCCTTTTATATTGTCAGTTATGTTTGGACCAGGGGTGAGAATCAATTCCTACTCGTAGGAGGAAAAGTAGATAAAACTCGATTACTTTGAAATGTTTTTGTCTATGTTTCTATGAGGCTCTTAGTGATGGCAAAATTTCGGTTTGGGTTTTTCGATGTTCATCTTTAGGCTGCATTTTGCAAAACTGGAAGGGCTTTAAAGGTGACCCTTTAAGGCATAAACAGTTAAAAGAATTAAACAGTTAAATTAACAGTTAAAACAAAAGCAGATTGTGGGGGGACACATGTGAGTCATTCAGTGGCTGCTCTGGAAGAGAAGCTCCATTCCAGGCAGCCAGGAGAGGAGCTTGAGAAATGCAAATTAACACTGCTGGGGAAAAGTGGGGACAGTGCACCAGGCTCTTCTTGCCTGCGGGAGGAATTGGGCTGATTCCCTCTGCCCCTCAGCCCAAGCTCTGCCTGCTTGCACAGATGGAATTGGCACAGCCAGAGGCAGAGCCCACAGGGAGGAGATCTGACTCTGCAACACAAATTGCTTCAGCTGCAAAGGGAAACAGCCAGTGGAGAATGGTGTGAAAACTTCACTACAACAAGTGGGGGGAATCATCCCTCTCCCCACTCCAACATGTGCTGGCACTGTCTGTGTCACACAGGGAGCATCAGACCACTGGGCTGTTTGTGCTACCACAGGCCCAGAGAAATCACTTGGGAATCCAAGTCTGTGGTGATTTAATTAGAGAAAAGAGATCAATTGATGCAGCCCTGGGTTAAAGGAATGCTCTTTCTCCTCTGTTGTGCTACAGCAACTCTCATCTTTGGGCCCTGCACCACACCTTGCTGAGGGCAGCTCATTCAGCAGCTGAGCAAGGGGATGCAGGTGGCAGCCAGGCCTCCTAAGCCACACACGGCTACAAAAGGACAGGGAACGAGCTCACTGACAAGAATCCCAAAACCAAAGAGGACCCAGCAAGAAAAAACAGAGTCAACGAGTGAATCTGCTTGGAGACAGGGCCGGGGACTGGGAGAGAAGGGAGCAACGGGAGAATCCATCAGTTTCAGAAAATGTTCCTCATTGACACGGACTGTGCTCAGCCAAGGCCCTGCGAAATTCCTGAACACGGAGAAGAAGAACAAAGACTGAGCAGAGCCGTGAATATCGGATGTTCTACAAAAGGGGGGCGCATATTAACGAGGACATGCAGGAGGCGGATCGGGAAGTCGGAACTTTCCAAGGACCTTCGCCACGGGGCAAAGGGACAGGGAGATGCAGAAGGGAAAATCGGGAGAAAAAGGAGGCCGCGTCCTACAACAATTGGAGAGACCCCCCGGCAAAGGCCGCACGGCCTCTCCCTTTGTTCAGGAATAAAGTCACTTTTACAGGACTCCTCGGGCTCCTGTGGGGACACAAACCTCTGGCCACCTCTGGGAATTTTCCCGCACAGCCCCCCCCGGGGACAGGGCGGCCACCTCCGTCCTCCCCACAGGAACCGGGACGAGCCGGCGCTGCTCCGGCAGCGGCTCCTGCCGAGGCAGCGGCGGGAAGGAGAGCGCGGGCAGCCGCTCCCGCAGCGCCCTCAGGCCACGGGCAACACGGCGCCGACACGGCACAAGGAACCCGCCGGAGCCCCCTGCCGCCCCCTCCGCCCGCAGCCAGCCCCGAGCCCCGGCAGAACCGAGCGCGGCTCCCACCTGCGCTGGGGCCGCCTCCGAGCTCCGCCAGTGCCGCCTCACCGGGCTCCGGCCGCTGCCGCCGCTCCCGGGCCCGCACACGCGCTCCCACAATGGCGCCTCTGCCCAGCCACGGGCGCCCGGGGGGCGGCCCCGGCAACGGGCTTGACCCCGCTCCGCCCAATCAGCGCGCGCCCACAACCGGCACTGACGGCACAATCAGCCAATGGCGGCGAGCGAGGCCCGGGCTGTGCACACGGCCCACACCCGCCCCGCGCTCTCAGGCCCCGCCCCCGGGCTGTGGGAGGGGAAAGCCGCAGATGAGGAACCGCCCTGGGACGGGCCCGGGCCCGAGTCGGGATTGAGCTGGAAACACAAACAAAGTTCTCCGCACCTCCCGGCCCGCCTTTCCCAGCCCTGCGTGTTCGCTGCCACCGGCTCCAAGGAAAGCCCTCAGTTCTCCCGGCCCTAATTAGGAGCATCAGCGCATGGCTTTGATTTCGCCAAAAAAGGAAAAGCCCCAAGGCCCTTGGGCTGAGTGGAGGAGGGGGGAGATTTCTGTGAGAAAACTCCCAAAGTCGTTTTTCCCCAGAGTTGGCAGTTTGCCCTCGTGGTCCCTTGTATATGACCGGCACTACGATTCTTTCAGGAATTTCAAAGTCTCCCCTTTTAGTGCTTGTGGTTTTAACCGCACCCAGTGGTCATGAGGGTCGGGGGGTATAAATCAGGATCTTTGTCAGGATCAATAGGTCCAGGATCAAAGGGATCCTCCTCTGGAGCATCTTGATCACTTTCCTCGCTGTCACAGTTGGCAGTGAAAACCCTCAGGGAGCTCAAAAACACTTTTTTCTTGGGCAGACATTCCCTGACCCATCGTCCCCTGCAGCAGCTCACCTCCAAAATCCCAGAGTGTTGGCTCACCTCCCGTCTCTGGAGGGGTTCCTTTTGCCAGCTGTCATTCCTGCTTCTTTCAGCAGCACTTTGTTCTGCAGGGCTCCGTCACACGGGGCACCATTTGATGGCGATTGACAGAGAGACATGGACTCCATGGGGTGCAGGCATGAGGCCGTTTATTGATACGCCTGGCTGAGTTTATATACCTT
The DNA here is from genome assembly GCF_965231275.1 of Zosterops lateralis. Taxonomy (NCBI): domain Eukaryota; kingdom Metazoa; phylum Chordata; class Aves; order Passeriformes; family Zosteropidae; genus Zosterops; species Zosterops lateralis. The sequence continues at coordinate 38,436 of NW_028154453.1, forward strand.
TTCATTATATAACAGGTACTATTGCCAAGTACATTGCTTTAGTCATGCCTCGCACTAACTAACACAGGTATGTGCTGTCTCATCTCAGTCCTGCTTGCTAAGCACATCTTGTACCAAGCACATCGCTGTCTCTCACATTCCTCTCTCAAACTTCTGCTTTCGGTTGCCAAGGCTTGCGGCCACCTAATGCTGACATGTCCATTTGTGTCATGAGCTGAGCAGTGCTCCCAGCTCGGCTCTCTGGCTGTATTCCCACAACTGGGCAGGTTTTTCCCTTGCATGGAGCCTTCCCCGTGGCCCTTCTGGCCTTCCCCAGGCCCCTTCTGCCCTCCCGCAGAACCCGTGGCATTTTCCACCACACACAGTTTGTGACCCAGAGTCGGCTGCAGCCGAGAAGGCTCCAAGCAGCTCCTTCCAGGCTGACTCTGCAGATGCCGAGGCTGCTCTGGGCTCTGCCAGGGCTCTGCTGGGGCTCAGCTCTGGGCAAGGCTGGGCCCCCTCTGCCCTGGCATTGCTCCAGGCAACTGAGTCGCAGGGGGAGAAGGACGGGACATGTCAAGGGAGTTGAGGTTTAAGGGAGTTTTTATTCACAAAGCCTCCTGTAGGATCATCTGTGGATGGCAGGGAGAGGGAACTCTGCAGAGCTGAGACATTCTAGAACACGTGGTTCTATTGCAAGGGTGGTGGGTAAAAAGGGACTGCCTTCAGCCACCAGCCTCAGCTGAAGGGAAGTCCCAAAGAGAGAGGGAGAGAGAGAACAAGAGGGTAAGAGGTAAGAGAGGTGGCAGGGGTCAGAGCACAAGGGGCAGGAGCTGAGAGGGGTTGCAAAGAGAGAAGGGAGCAAGAGAGGAGAGGACAAGAGAGCCAGAGGGCAAGGTCCTTGTTCTAGTACATTATGTCTCCTTTTGTATTGAATATTCTAATTTACACTAACCAACCAGTACAAGACACAAAATCCTATAGAATCTACATACAGCCTATAGGAACTACTACTTTACCATACCGTGTTACATTTTAAACTCTAAAACTACTCTTCAGACTTTTCTCTTTTGCTGCATTGACGTTTGGATCCCTCAGCCAGCAGTAGGGTATTGTTCAATCAAAAGGGATTCCCCTTCAGCTGGTTAGCCTATTGTTTTCAAGTGATATAGTAAGTAAGGCTCGGTATCCTACAACTCAAAGCAAGCTTTTATTTCTATTTCAATTATAGGATTCATATTTTCAGAATCATTTCCTAAGCCAACATATTTATAGGGTTTCCCTGATTCACCTTCCCCAACAGCCGCCATAACAAACAGGGTGTCATAACAACCATAACAAACAGGGTGTCCTAACTACCATAACTAACTAGTAGTGCTAACTACTATAACTAACTAGTCCTAACTACTGTAACAAAAGCTGCTTCATGTCCTCTGCTGCTCCCTCAGTGTCTTTGCTGCAGCGATCAGAGCGCTCAGGCTGGAGAGAGGCTCGGCTGATGATAAAAATGGGTGCTGCCCAAAGGATCAAAAAGAAAGAAATGAACCGTTACTTTCCAAAGTCAAGCTTCTCACAGGCCCTGTTGCCACAGGACAAAGGGGAATGGATTTTAACTGAAGGGAGGGAAGCAGGCTCAGATTAGATCGGAGGAAGAATTTTTTCACCAGGAGAGTGGGGAAACACTGACAGAAGGTGCCCAGAGATGTGGGAGGTGCCTCCTCCCTGGAAACATCCAAGCTCAGGTCAGGCAGGGCTCTGAGCCACCTGATGTGCTTGAAGATGTCTGTGCCCATTGAGGGCAGCAGGCCCAGATGACCTGGAAAGGACCCTGCCAACCCAAGCCAGGCCAGGCTTCTGCTCGCTTTGCGTGTGAAAAGCAGCGAGACCGGAGATGATGGGAGAGGGCCCCACAAGAAAAGCCCTCCCTGGCTCTGCCGTTTCCCCTGCAGCCGCCGGGCACTGACCTGCAGCAGCTCCTGGGCAGACCAGCGCCGCTCCTCGTCCAGCTCCAGGCTGCACTCGAGGAAGTCCCGCAGCAGAGCCGACAGGCACCGGGGCTCCTGCAGCCGCGGGGTCCCGTTCTGCCGGATCAGAGCGCGAGCCTGCAGGAAAGGCAAACACAGCGCTCCGCCAGCTCCCTTCACACCCACAGCTGCTCACATCCACCCCGGCTTCTCAGCCCCGGCTCCAGGGGCACTTTCCTCCCTGCCACAGATGCTGCTCCACAGCTCATTTTTCTAGGCCAACCAAAAATCCCAAACCCTGGTGCAGCCACAGCCATTGCAGCATCCAAATGATCTTGCCTTGAGAGCCAATCTCATTGCCTGACTTTGTTAGGAGGAACCTCCATCAGAAATAGCACATTTTGCCTCTCCAAATCCGGACACCAGCTTTGCAGGCCATTTTCAAGAGTCACTGTGGTCTGACTGTGTCATTTCAAAGGGTTCTCACATCAAATGCATCTCTGCAGGGCCACTGACACTAAAGTAAATTCATTCCTGCTGCCCCATCCCAGAAACTGCCCGACAAGAAACAGGTTTGTGTTGCTGAAAGCTCAGGCTTGGTGACATGGAGAAAGGACCTTGGGATAGGAAAGAAACATGTTAGACTATGGGGATGTTAAAGAATCATCTTCATGTGTTAGACAACTTTCCCAGTGAGAAGAGCCAGGAAGGATTTCCTCTCACAAAACCTGTTTCAGAAACTCCTTCGTAAATTTCTTGGGTTTGGGTTTTGGGGTGCATTTGGGGTTTTTTGCAAGATAACATTAGAGCTGATCCACTGTCTTCACGTTTTCAGGTCATCTTCACAGACAGAAGAGCTGCAACAACTTAAAGCCCAAAGCGAATTGTTGCTGGAGACTGCAGAATATTTGTCTGTGTTCAGGTTTGAGTCCTCTGGGAATCCCCTCCCGATGTGCAGAAACATCCAGCTGCTCCTCCCAGGGCAGGGTCACGCTGTGCTCACAGGGCTCTGCAAACACTGGAGAATTTGCCTCTTACCATGGCCCCCGTCTCCTTGAAGTAAGGAGGTTCTCCTTCCACCATCTCGATGGTCACAATGCCAAATGACCAGACGTCCACCTTGGGGCCGTAAGGAGAACTGGTCACAACTTCTGGGGCCATCCAGTGAGCAGTGCCCACCATGGAGCTGGGCTGGTCCTGCTCAGGGCTGAGCTGAGCGCAGAGGCCAAAATCAGCTGAGGACAGAAACAAAGCCTGTCAAAGGCAGCTGGAATGAGGAAACCAATCACAAACATTCCCCACTCTCAGTCTGAGAATGCACTACTGAATCCAGCTGGAAAAGCCCTCAGGGCTGTAGCCAAGGAAAGATGGAACTGGACCCTTAAAGGAACCCTCAGCTTTCATGCAGTGGCTTTTACTGATTCCCCTGAAGCTTGAGATTCCAACTCCCGCCCCTCTGGAAGGGCCAGAGCCAGAGCAAAGGCACTCCTGACACTGCTGCTCCTCTCCTGAGCTCTCTGCAGGGGCAGCAGGGGCCGGGCAGGGCCACCAGCAGCACCTGTGGGGCTCTGGCCGTCCCTGGGAAGCCCCACACCCGCACCCCGGGAGCGCCGTGCCTGGCCAGGAACACCCACCCAGCTTGACAGAGCCGTCCATTCCCAGCAGGATGTTGGAGCTCTTCAGATCTCTGTGGATCACTTGGTGTGAATGGAGGAAATCCAGGCCCTGCAGACACTGAGAGGGAACACAAAACACCAGGGTAAAAATCAATGGCTGGAATATAGCACACAAGAAAGGAGAGTTTAGAATTCTGCCAGCAGAAACTTTGCTGGGACAGGCCAGGAGTGCAGTGCAGACCAGCTCCAGGCAAATGGTTCAAGGCAAAGCTCAGAACAGCAAATCCAATCCAAACAAGACAGAGTACCCCCACAGCAGGAAAGAGGACAAGAACAGAAGTGCAGTGATGCTGGCAGGCCATTCCTCCCAGTGGCCCTTTCTTCTCCAGCTCATAAAAACAACACAGAAACAAAGCCCTGAGCCCACGTGGAGCCACCCCTGTTCCCCTGCCCTGTTTGGAAGGACCATTGTGTCCAAGCCATGGGAGGCATAAGCAGGATCCCTCACCTCCCGACTGACAGCTGCCATCTCTCCTTCAGCCATGCGTGTGTGTCTGACAACGTCCTGCAAAGTTCCTCCATCCATGTATTCCATCACCAGCCAGAGATCTCCATCAACAAGGAAGCTGGAAGAGGAACACAATGGCCCGGAGATGAATGTGCAGTGCTCAATTCCCCCATGGAAAAGCCTCCAGTGGGGTTTTGTTTCCAGGGCACTTGTCAATGAGGACAGAATCAGATGGAGAGACATTCCTGCCAGGGTGCACAGGCCTTGGAATCTGCACAGTCTAAAGGAGAAGGAGACACCTGTGCAAAAGGAGAGGCCTTAGATGGCAAGCAAGTGAAAAATGCAGTTTAGCAACAGCCCAGATCCATGTGAAACCACAACACTTGGCCCCAGCTGGTTCAGCATCTGAACTCATCAGTTCCACCATTCACTCCAGAGCAAGGCCACACAACTTCCAGAGTTATCCAGGGAGGGAGGCCCTGCAGCACTTGGGATAAAAGTGGTCAACTGTTTGGAAAACCTTGCAGAAAGTCTCTTCAGAAACAGGCAGGGCCATTGAAAAATGGGCAAATGAGGCGTTTCTGGAAACAAGAACCTGGTCTTCCTGGCATCTGCAGCAATGGAAAAGATTTGGGAAGAAGAAGCCAAGGGAAATAATTTCTGCCATGGATTGTCAGCACTTGTTGTAAGACACAGAAAACAGGGTCAACTTGAAGGAAACACCAAAGCAATAAAAGCAGATGGAGGGAGTGAACTGCCAGGCTGTTGTTTTGGGAAGATATGGCTGGGTCAGGCTTTTTCAAGACAGGCTTCAGACTAGGGATGCCAGGAAAGATCAACGCAGGGCCCGTGCACGGGATGAGACCTGAACACTCACCTGTCCAAAGAGCTGACAATGTTGGGGTTCTTCTTGTCCCTCAGGACCAGGGTCTCATTCAGAGCTCGTTCCCAGTTCTGCCCTCTGAGACTGATTTTCTTTATGGCCACCTGAAGGGACATTGCAGACCTTTAACTGGAGGAGTCTGTGGCAGGAGGCCACAGCAAACACGGGGCGAGTCTTTTTGGAGCGACGGAGCCGGGCTGTGCCAAACTGCCCTGGGATGGGACACCAGAGCTCAGCAAGTGCCATTCCCACAGCCCATGGCTCTGCTCGCTGGGGGCTGCTGACAGGACACATGGCCAGAGACATTTGGCCTCGGGAGCTCTGCAGAAATGGTCCCTCAGCCTCAAAGCTCTAACAACATTCTCTGCACCTACACTCGTCTCAAATGGCCCTAGTTTACCACCACTCTTATAATGATGATGGTGATGTTCATTATTATTCAAACACATTTTGCAAGCAGGAGGTAATTCTGGTTCTGTGAAAACTGAGCAAAATAGCTGGGAACCCTTTAGGAATTCTATGGGGTTTGGTCATGATTTCAAATGCAGCTGCTCTGTTTGGGATTGCACAACAAAGCAAACACACACATCCCTTGCTCAGATGATCCTTGTCACAGGCTGTCACTGACCCCGGCCCCAAACACAACTGCAGGGTTTAGAAGAGAGCTTTGCTCTCGACATCCATCTTCTCATTGCTCTCCCTCTCTCTCTGTGAACAGCTGCAGTAGGACTAAAACCCCAAACTAAGATCCCAAGCAGGATCTCTCCTTAATTAGGAATTGAGGTATCCTTTGAAGATAAAACTCAGCATAGAAAAACTGCTAAACAGTGCTCCTGTCCAAGGCTGGGATGGAGATAAATTGGGCCTCAGTCTCGACCAGCTGATGCATTCACGGTTTTAGATGTGCAGACCAAGGCAGCGTGTCCTGCTCTGACAGACACTGCTGCCCTCCTTGCATTCCTTTGGGCACTCCAGAAGCTCCAAGTCTGTCCCAGCTGTGCTCTGCAGGCTGACCCTGCTCTGCCTTCAGAGGAGCAGCCTGTGCAGGAAAGCTCTGCTGGGCCCCCAAAGCTCCAGCCACAGCTCCCAGCAGAGGGGAAAGCCCTCGAGACCTGCCGGACGTGCCGGGCGTGTTGACACTGACCTCTCCTGCAGTGGCCCTGTCGAGTCCTTTGTAAACGGCCCCGAAAGCCCTGGAGACAAAAGAGCAGAGAAGAAAGAAGCAGTGCTTTAGCCCTGGGAGTGAAAGTCAGCCCAGACAGGAGATCTCTTCTGCCTGTAGCATTCAGAAAACACCTGGGTGCGTCAGCCCTTCAAACAACGGCGCAGCAGCCACCAGTCCTCTGCCATGCAAGGTGTGCAAGGGAAAGCTGAGGCCAAACATGAAGGAAAAGTGCTGGAGCAAATCCCAAATGTCCATGATGAATTCCTTTAGTTCAAACCCTAGGGTGGGGGGCTGGGTGTCTAAAGAACTAGAAAAGAATGTATTTCATCTTTTTGCATTTCCTGCCTAAGACCTGCAGGATCCACAAGAGCCCTGCCATCAGGGCATCCTGCATTTTCCCCTCAAGGGCAGCAGCTCTGTGTCTGTTACTGAATGTATGGGCTCTGCTACTTGTGCTGAAAAGAGCCCTTCTTAGTTCATCTCTGGTTTCTGTTTGTAAACCATTATACTGATAATCCTGACCGGTGGATATTTTTGGAAATAAAATATTGGAAAGAAATCTTCTTGAGAGCTGTTTTCTGACAGTCACCAGCTGGTGAGTTGCTCTCTTAGGCAATCCCATTCCAGGGACAGAAGATCTTCCAGGTCCTGCTCCTTGCTGCAGGCAGGACACTGCCAGCCTCAGGGGCCTTTGGCGGTGCCATCTGACCACAGTTATCAATTCTGGTCAGGACTGAGAGACAGCAGGATCATACCCCAGTGTCTGAAGGCGTTTGGAGCTCTCCTGACTCCTCACTTGATCCTGCACCGGCAGAATACCTGGGCCCTGCTGGTGTAGAAGTAACTGCCTTGCACTTACCCTTGGCCAATCTGCTCCAGTTCCAGGTATTTCTCCGCAGGCTCCCCCACGCTCACGGTGTTCCCTGAAAGAAACCACATGGAAGACGCTCCCTCCCAGATGGAGACCCCGCCTTGCAGCAGAGCCAGAATGGGGCCCCACTCCCTGGGGCCCTTGTTCTCAGCCGGGGAAGGACAATCAATGACTCTGTGACATTCAGCTGCAGAGCAACACTGGGCACAGCTGATGCTGAGACACACACACAGCCCCTGCTCGGGCACACAGGAACAGAGCAGACGTACTCAGCTGCCTCAGGCACCACTCCCCTCTCTCCTCTGCCTGCAGGGCTGTGCTGCTGTCAGAACGTTCAGCCCAGGATCCCTCAGCAGAGGGAGGTTCAGTGTCCTCTTCCCAAGCAGAGGGAGGTTCTCCATCCTCTTCACAAAACACTGCAGGTTCTCCATCCTCTTCCCAAAACGCTGCAGGTTCACAGTCTTCTTTCCAACCCACGGGATGTTCGCCGTCCTCTTCCCATGCTGGGAGATGTTCACCTTCCTCATCCCACACTGGGGGATGTCCTCTGTCCCTGTCCCACACCACGGGAGCTTCGATGTTGTATTCCCAATCCGTGGGATGTTCGCCCTCATCCCCCAGAACAGTGGGAAGCTCACTGCTGTCTTCCCCCTCTTTGGCCTCCTCTTTGGAAGCAGAGGGAGCCAGAGGAGGGGCTGATGCAGCTTTTGTGCCCTGTGGACAGAGGGCAGCGTGAGGGATGGGAAATTCTGTCTCAGTTATCACCTTATTTATCCTCAGCCACACATCCAGCTGCACTAAGCAGAAACGGTTCTGAGCTGTTCAAACAAACAATGGGCTAAAATCAACATTGCCACTTATTGTTGGGAATTTGATGTTCCACCATGGCTAAAGCCAGCAAGCATCTTCTGCCTCAAAACCAGACCTGCAGCTCTTCAAAAGCTCTTCAACAGAAAAGGAGAAACTGCCGGGGATCCCTTTGCTGCTGCTGCTGCTGCTGCAAAGACACCAACAGGAACTTTCCTTCAGCCTCCCAGGCTTGCACTCGGCTGCCACACGCTGAGCTCACACCTTGCTGCACAATTCCAAACACCAAAGGTTCCTTTCAAACTCACCAAAGGAGGAGCTGCTCGAGATCCACGTGTGAGGTGCCCTGCAATGGGAGAGGGAACGTGAACCAGATGCTGTTAGGAAAAAAAGTGCCTGTGGTGGGAAATGCCACAGAGCAAGGCAACCCCAAGAGAGCCTCTTGCTTTCACAGCATCCCTCCAGGAGCCACAGTCCCTTCACACAGCAAGCAAGAGAACAGCCCAAAATACTGGGCTGTGTCAGTTCTTGGCTGGACCAGCAAACGGAGGGAGTTCCAGGCTCCACTGCCACAGACTCTCCCCTTGAGAGCACAGAGCTCCCCCGGGCCTCACTGCAAATGCTGTGCACACCCCGCTGCCCACAGACATCCCCTTTTTCCCCTGCAGCTGCTGGCAGGAGCTCTCCCAAACCAATGGTGTCTTTGGGGCAATTTGGTTACAAAGTCAACTCAGTTCCAGAGGAAGAACAGAAAGCACACAGCAAACCCAAGGCACAGATGCTGCACCAAGGGAAAACCTCGACTTACGTGCCAAGTGGGTTAAGAAATACCCCGAATAAGCCACAGAGTACAGAGTGCAAACTGCAGCAAGCACAGTGTGGATCATTTTGGCTGCGCTGCACAGACTGTACCCCTGCAAGCACAGAAGGACACCCGTCAGGGGCTGGGCTGGCTGCTGAGAATGCCTCGGGCAGGAGGATCCTCCAGCAACGAGCAGGCGCCCAGAGCTGCTCTGGACACTGCGGCCTCTGTGTCCCACAGCAACAGGAACACCACGGGGACGTGCTCCTGTGACATCACAGCAGCGGGTCACGCAAACACCGCCTGGAAGGTTCTGCTGTGTCACAAAGGAGCACAAAGAATCCTCCCAGGGCACAGCCTATTGCCCCAAGGATCCAAGAGGAGCTGTGAAAATGCAGCAAACAAGGACACCCCACAGCCCAGCCTGAACACTGAGGATGAGCAAGGACGGGACCAAGCCAAAGGAAACTTGACCTTTAGTCACTGATGCTTCTGACTAAAACCAGCAAGGCTCCTTCCATCTGGGATCTTTGTTCTAGTTCTGAAAATAAACAAGGTTCTCCACTCTAAATATGGAAGGCAAGAACTGGGGAGGAGGTGGGATTAGGAAGCAGGAGGAGCAGGAGGAGCAGGAGGAGGAGGAGGGAGAGAGGAAAAGGAGGAGCAGGGGCAGGAACAGGAGGAGAAGCAGGAGGTTCCAGTGCCCCTGTGTCCGCAGCGCCCCCGGCCAGGGGACAATGGCCCCCACAGCATCCCGTGATGACGTGAGCAGGGAGGGGAACTTGGTCCCAAATCTACCGAGGGTTCCCTGAGAGAGTCTTTTTATTGGGGTGTGTTTGGAGCTGGCATATTGTGGAATTGAGCCCCAAATATCATCTGGCGTCCCTGGGAGGTGCCCCAGGGAGGTCCCCATCGGTGTGTGTAGGTGCCCCTTGGGGGGATCTTTGGGGGTCCATGTGGCCATCGCTTGGGATCTGCAGAGGGAGGACATTGGCCCTGGGGACCCCTGGGAGAGCAGAGGAGGGAAAACCCTTGGACCCTCAGGGTGGGGAGAGCAGAGAGGGCTGATCCCAGAGCTGGGGCACCCCTGGCAGGGGGAAAGGGATGAGCCTGGAGAGGAGGGAGCCCTGGGATCCCTGGGATCTCAAAGTGGAGCAGCAGGGGACTGGACCCACCAGCTGCTGGTGCTGCTGGAAACCACACCCGGCACGGGGTCACCTCCAGCTGCCAGGTGGAGCACGTCAGCCTGGAGCAGCCCCTGAGCCGGCACTGGGGTACGGGGAACCACTGGCCAGGCTGGGAGGGGGATTGGAGTGTGCTGGGAGCGAGTGGGAAGGATTTGGGTGAGCCTGGAGGGGCTGGAAGGAGGGGCTGGGGATTGGAAAGCGAAGGTTGGGATGAGGTTGGTTGTGCTGGGAAGAAACTGGGAGGGGTCTGCGTGAGTCCTGGTGTGGCTGGGAAGGGACTGGGACAGGGTTTGGGGGGGTTTGGTGGGGCTTTGGTGGGGGGCGAGCGGTTTGGGGCTGTGGGCTGGTGAGAGGGGCCAGGAGGGGCTTTGGTGGGCGGTGGGGAGGGCAGGCAGGGATCGGGAGGAGGTTTTAGGGGCCGGTGGGTGGTGTGGGGGAGAGCAGGAGGGAGGCTGGAGGGGCTCCGGGTGTGGGTGAGAGGTTTTGGGGGGCGCTGATCCCTGCAGCCCCCCAGAGATGCCGCCGGACGCCGCCCGCAGCAAGATGCTGACGGGGATCGGGGGCTTAGTGTTGGGCTCGGTGTTCCTGGCACTGGGGCTGGGCCTCTGCCTGTGCAAGAAGGTGAGGGGGGGTCCCGGGGGTCGTGTCCCCCTCCCCCAGAGCGTGTGTGCCCCCCCGGGGCCCCCCAGGCCGGTGTCACCCCCTTTTCTCTGCCCACAGAACTCCTGAGCCGCCGGCGGCCGCAGCCCCTCCCCGTGGCCTCGGGCCCGGCCGGGACCCCCCGCTCCGTCCCCGAGATGATTTTCGGGGGCTCGTGTGTCCCCCCAGCCCCGCTGTCACTCTGTCCCCGCCCGGCTGCTCCCAGTGTTCCCAATAAAGCTTTGAAGTTTGCCCTGGTCTCTGGGAGCAGCTGGAGCAGCTGCCCCAGAACCTCCCCCAGGGTCTCCCAGCACAGCCAGAGCCGCTGGGCCTGGGGTCCCCAAAGCCCTCAGCAAGCCCCATGTCCTTCCCAGGAACCCTCAACTCCCTCAAACCCAGCATCCCCCACAGCCCCTGCAAGTTCCCCCCATGGCACCGGCCATGGCCATGGCCCCACATGTCACTGGCCGTGTCCCACCCTGTCCTCACCCCTGGCTGTCTCCCCACAATGTTTCCATCCCTGTCATTGTCCCCCACGTCCTCATCTGTACCCGTGTTCCCCCCGTGTCCCCATGAATGACCATGTACCCCCCAAATATCCATGTGTCCCCATGTCACTCTCCATGTCCATGTCCCCTGTCATCCCAACCATGTCTTAGTTCGATGTCTTTATTTTTACCACAGTGTTGGATATTTTAAATGAAGAGAAATGAAAAGCAAATGAAGGCCAAAAGAAAAGGATTTCCCTGTCTGTGCCAGCTGAGGATCCACATGCTTAGAGGGGAGGGAAGTACCATTTTTGGAGGGGTTTCCACCGCAATCTCCAAAATCTTGGTCTTTGCCCCAGATCATCACCATTTGACTGTGGAAGACACTCTTGGGCAATAGGAAATCAAAATCATGGAATCCCTGAGGTTGGAAAACACCTCCAAGACTATCCAGTATTTATTGATGCCCCCATGTTGGAGTTGAGATGGCCATGAACTCAGAGTGCTTCAACAAAACTTCAGAGGCCTTCAAGTATCAGCACCTTGTTATCTAGAAGTTCTTCATACCTTTTCTATGTAGCAATCCTCCAGGCAGCTCCACACAGCTCAGGCTCTTTTTCTCCTTCTTCTCTCTTTCTTTGGCAGTTCCAGCTCACTGCTTCCTGTCCCTAGAAAAGCCACTGAACCCTGTCTGTCCCTCATGCAGTGGCTCACCTTATCTGTCCCTTGCCCAGCCTCCTGTCCCTTCCTCCTCACAGCACGGCCAGCAGATGCCAACTGACTCTCTACCAACTAACTCACTTTTGTATCACACCCATAGCTGTGAGGGCAAGGCTGTTCTCACTCTTCAGTAATTAACACAGCTGCAATATATAGGGGCAGGATTGCCCTTAGCACTACATCTGTCTCCCCATTCCCCCAGAAGACAGAATTGAACACAAAAGATTTTCTGGGGTTGAAAGACAAGTCTGCTCCCCCCCCCAAGGAATTCCCAATGTCCGTCTGTGTCCCAATGGATGTTCCTGCCCCCGTGTTCATCCAGGTGCCCACAGGGAAGACAGGAACCAGTGCAGCCCCCCCAGCCAGGTGTCTTCCCAACACGGATCACCAGGACCACGGATCACCAGGGCTCTGCCCAATGGGGTCACTGGGGATCATCCAACGCCGATCCTCCCATGGGGGATGGAGCTGGAGCAGTGCACAAAGCTCTTCCCGCACTCGGGGCACTCGCAGGGCTTCCCTTATGGTGCCTCTGTTGGTGTCTGGTCAAGACTGAGCTCTGTGAGAAGCCCTTTCCACACTCAGGACACTCGTAGGGCCTCTCCCCGGTGTGGATGCGCCGGTGCACAGTGAGGTGTGAGTTGCGCTTGAAGCCCTTCCCACAGTCAGGGCAGTGGAAGGGCCTCTCCTCTGTGTGAATCCGCTGATGTTTGAGGAGATCAGAGCTGGTCTGAAACCTCTTCCCACACTCAGGACACTCGTAGGGCCTCTCCCCAGTGTGGACACGCTGGTGCTTTCTCAGCTCAGAGCTCCATCCAAAGCTCTTCCCACATTC
>NW_028154452.1:0-2500 GCF_965231275.1 Zosterops lateralis
ACCTCACCCGGCCCGGACACGGACAGGATTGACAGATTGAGAGCTCTTTCTCGATTCCGTGGGTGGTGGTGCATGGCCGTTCTTAGTTGGTGGAGCGATTTGTCTGGTTAATTCCGATAACGAACGAGACTCTGGCATGCTAACTAGTTACGCGACCCCCGAGCGGTCGGCGTCCAACTTCTTAGAGGGACAAGTGGCGTTCAGCCACCCGAGATTGAGCAATAACAGGTCTGTGATGCCCTTAGATGTCCGGGGCCGCACGCGCGCTACACTGACTGGCTCAGCTTGTGCCTACCCTCCGCCGGCAGGCGCGGGTAACCCGTTGAACCCCATTCGTGATGGGGATCGGGGATTGCAATTCTTCCCCGTGAACGAGGAATTCCCAGTAAGTGCGGGTCATAAGCTCGCGTTGATTAAGTCCCTGCCCTTTGTACACACCGCCCGTCGCTACTACCGATTGGATGGTTTAGTGAGGTCCTCGGATCGGCCCCGGCGGGGTCGGCCACGGCCCTGCCGGAGCGTCGAGAAGACGGTCGAACTTGACTATCTAGAGGAAGTAAAAGTCGTAACAAGGTTTCCGTAGGTGAACCTGCGGAAGGATCATTACCGGTGGGGGCTGGTCTCTCTCGACACGCCCGCTCCGTTCGCACGCTCGGCCCCCCGACGCCGGCCTCGGCCGGCACCGCCGGGGGGCCGCACGCCCTTTCCCGATGGCCGCGCGCCCGGCGCCCCCAGAGAGAGATTTGTGTGGAAGGGCGCGCGGCTCGGAGGCCCGGGGGGGGCGGGGGAGGAAAAGGTTCGGAGGGAAAGGCACAAAAAGGGGTGGAAGGCGCCCGGCGCGCTCGCCGCCGTCGCGGCGCCTTCTCCCCTCCCTACCCTCTTTTCCACACACCCCCCCCCGCCCCAATCCCGCCTCCAGCGCCGGTCCGCCGCCGGTCCGTCCCCGCCGGAGGGCCAGGGGGGGCGGCCGGCCCCCGAGCCTCGCCGCGGCAGCGGCCGGCGCCGCCGAACGCCGGTCCCGCCTGCCGCGGGCGCGGCCCGAGTTCTCCCGAGGCCCGGCTCTGCTTCTCGCTGCGCGAGGGGGCCGCCCCGCGTGCCGGGAGGGAGGGGTGTGCCGCTCGGCTCGGCGCCCCTCCCGGAGGCGCGCCCGCTCCTTCCCTCGTCTCTTCTGCCCGTCGGGCGACGGCCGGCCGTCCGGCCGTCGCCGCCTCGGCGGGCGATGGCGACCGGCGAGGGAGCGAAAGGGACGCGGGCGAGCCTTTCGGGGCTCGGAGGAGGCGGCTCCTCCGGCCCTTCCCGTAGCGGGGAAGAGAGGGGGAGCTTTGCCGCCCGGCAAAGTATCCCGCTCTCGGCCGAACGGTCCCCTGGCGCCGAAGAGGGGGCTCCCAGGGCCGGGCCTCCGGGTGTTCCGGGAGCGCGTGAGGTTTCTCGGTGGGCCGGGCCGCGTCCCCGCTCCGGCGGGGCGGCCCGAGCCGCGGCGGTCCTCTCGGGCGCAGCGCCGGGTTACTGAGGGAAACCCCGGGCCCCGAGACGGACGGCCGCGGTGGTGGCGGCGGATGGTCGGGCGCGCCCCCGCCGGCGGACGCTCCCCCGAGGGCGGCAGTGGGGGAGGCACCCCGGCGGGGCCATGCAGGTCGTTTCCCTCGCCCCAGGGTCAGGTACCTAGCGCTCCGCGTCTCGGCGGTCCGCCGGTTCTCCTGCGGCGTCGCCAAACGCCGAGGAAGGGCCGAAAGGCCCGCCGAGCCCGGGCGGAGGTTTAAAGACTCGGGCGGCTCGGCACGGGCCCGCCGTGGCGGCGGCGGCGGCGGCGGCTGAGGCGGCGGCGGGTGTGCCGGCCGGTGGCGCGGGCGTCCTCCAGGGGAGGGGAGCCACTCCCCCGATCCCCTGCGGTGGCGTGTTCCGTGGCGACCGGCCGCGCTTCTTCTCGTCGTCGCGGCCGTCGCGGCCGTCGCGCGCGCGGGGGGCCACCCGTGCCGCGCCGGGGAGGGGCGCCCTGCCCCCCCCTCTCCGCGGCCCGGTCTCGGCGGAGAGGCCGCGGCGCGCGGTCGGGTCGGCCGCGGGGCCGGACCCGCCCGCCTCGAATTTGCGGGCTCGACTGCCGGCGGAGAGCGCGTGCTCTCCGCCTTTCCTGAGCTGCGGGGTTTTGCGGCCGCCGGGGCCCGCCGCGCTCTTTCCTCGGCCGCCGCTCGCGGTCTCGCCTGCGGCGCCGCGTCGGGCGCGCGGTCGCGCCTTTCTCCCCTCGACGGCCTTGCCTTCTCCTGGAACGCACCGGCGGCGCGCCGCCCGCCGGCCGTCCCCGGTCCGACCGCTCGCCCGCCCCGGGCGAGCGCTGCGGCGGGCGCCTTCGTGGCTGGATGCCGACGGAGCGCGCGGGCGACCCCGGGGACCGAGCGGCGGCGTCGCCGCTCGGCGGGTGTCCCTCTCGGGGGATGGTCGGTCGGGAGGCGCCCGCCGTCGCCCGCGGCGGTCCCGGCCCGGGCCCCTCCGTCCGTCGCTTCCC
>NW_028154452.1:10000-17500 GCF_965231275.1 Zosterops lateralis
TGTGGGTAGACCTGCTCTCCGCGGCCGGACTTAGTTCCTGCCTAAGGGAAGCGGAGGGTAGACCTGCTGTCCGCGGCCGGACTTAGTTCCTGCCTAGGGAGGCTGTGGGTAGACCTGCTGTCCGCGGCCGGCCTCGCTTCCGGGGTAGACCTGGTCTCCGCGGCCGGACTTGGTTCCTGCCTAGGGAGGCTGTGGGTAGACCTGCTGTCCGCGGCCGGACTCAGTTCCCGGCCGCTGGCTCCCGAGGTAGACCTGGTCTCCGCGGCCGGACTTAGTTCCTGCCTAGGGAAGCGGTGGGTAGACCTGCTCTCCGCGGCCGGACTTTGTTCCTTCCTAGGGAGGCTGTGGGTAGACCTGGTCTCCGCGGCCGGACTTGGTTCCTGCCTAGGGAAGCGCTGGGTAGACCTGGTCTCTGCGGCCGGACTTAGTTCCTGCCTAGGGAGGCTGTGGGTAGACCTGGTCTCCGCGGCCGGACTCAGTTCCCGGCCGCTGGCTCCCGAGGTAGACCTGGTCTCCGCGGCCGGACTTAGTTCCTGCCTAGGGAAGCGCTGGGTAGACCTGCTCTCCGCGGCCGGACTTGGTTCCTGCCTAGGGAGGCTGTGGGTAGACCTGCTGTCCGCGGCCGGACTCAGTTCCCGGCCGCTGGCTCCCGAGGTAGACCTGCTCTCCGCGGCCGGACTTAGTTCCTGCCTAGGGAAGCGGTGGGTAGACCTGCTGTCCGCGGCCGGCCTCGCTTCCGGGGTAGACCTGGTCTCCGCGGCCGGACTCAGTTCCCGGCCGCTGGCTCCCCAGGTAGACCTGGTCTCCGCGGCCGGACTTGGTTCCTGCCTAGGGAAGCTGTGGGTAGACCTGCTCTCCGCAAGCCGGACTCGGTTCCGGGGTAGACCTGCTCTCCGCGGCCGGACTTAGTTCCTGCCTAGGGAAGCGGTGGGTAGACCTGCTCTCCGCGGCCGGCCTCGCTTCCGGGGTAGACCTGCTCTCCGCGGCCGGACTTGGTTCCTGCCTAGGGAAGCGGTGGGTAGACCTGGTCTCCGCGGCCGGACTTAGTTCCTGCCTAGGGAAGCTGTGGGTAGACCTGCTCTCCGCGGCCGGCCTCGCTTCCGGGGTAGACCTGCTGTCCGCGGCCGGACTTAGTTCCTACCGAGGGAAGCGGTGGGTAGACCTGCTCTCCGCGGCCGGACTTAGTTCCTGCCTAGGGAAGCGGTGGGTAGACCTGGTCTCCGCGGCCGGACTTGGTTCCTGCCTAGGGAGGCTGTGGGTAGACCTGCTGTCCGCGGCCGGACTCAGTTCCCGGCCGCTGGCTCCCGAGGTAGACCTGCTCTCCGCGGCCGGACTTAGTTCCTGCCTAGGGAAGCGGTGGGTAGACCTGCTGTCCGCGGCCGGCCTCGCTTCCGGGGTAGACCTGGTCTCCGCGGCCGGACTCAGTTCCCGGCCGCTGGCTCCCCAGGTAGACCTGCTCTCCGCGGCCGGACTTGGTTCCT
Source organism: Zosterops lateralis (assembly GCF_965231275.1). Classification (NCBI taxonomy): domain Eukaryota; kingdom Metazoa; phylum Chordata; class Aves; order Passeriformes; family Zosteropidae; genus Zosterops; species Zosterops lateralis. The sequence goes on from NW_028154452.1 coordinate 11,482, forward strand.
GCCTAGGGAAGCTGTGGGTAGACCTGCTCTCCGCAAGCCGGACTCGGTTCCGGGGTAGACCTGCTCTCCGCGGCCGGACTTAGTTCCTGCCTAGGGAAGCGGTGGGTAGACCTGCTCTCCGCGGCCGGCCTCGCTTCCGGGGTAGACCTGCTCTCCGCGGCCGGACTTGGTTCCTGCCTAGGGAAGCGGTGGGTAGACCTGGTCTCCGCGGCCGGACTTAGTTCCTGCCTAGGGAAGCTGTGGGTAGACCTGCTCTCCGCGGCCAGCCTCGCTTCCGGGGTAGACCTGCTGTCCGCGGCCGGACTTAGTTCCTACCGAGGGAAGCGGTGGGTAGACCTGCTCTCCGCGGCCGGACTTAGTTCCTGCCTAGGGAAGCGGTGGGTAGACCTGCTCTCCGCGGCCGGACTTAGTTCCTGCTTAGGGAAGCTGTGGGTAGACCTGCTCTCCGCGGCCGGCCTCGCTTCCGGGGTAGACCTGGTCTCCGCGGCCGGACTTTGTTCCTGCCTAGGGAGGCTGTGGGTAGACCTGCTGTCCGCGGCCGGACTCAGTTCCCGGCCGCTGGCTCCCGAGGTAGACCTGGTCTCCGCGGCCGGACTTGGTTCCTGCCTAGGGAGGCTGTGGGTAGACCTGCTGTCCGCGGCCGGACTCGGTTCCTGCCTAGGGAGGCTGTGGGTAGACCTGCTGTCCGCGGCCGGACACAGTTCCTGCCTAGGGAAGCGGTGGGTAGACCTGCTGTCCGCGGCCGGCCTCGCTTCCGGGGTAGACCTGGTCTCCGCGGCCGGACTTGGTTCCTGCCTAGGGAAGCGGTGGGTAGACCTGCTCTCCGCAGCCGGACTTGGTTCCTGCCTAGGGAGGCTGTGGGTAGACCTGCTCTCCGCGGCCGGACTTAGTTCCTGCCTAGGGAAGCGGTGGGTAGACCTGCTCTCCGCGGCCGGACTTAGTTCCTGCCTAGAGAAGCGGTGGGTAGACCTGCTCTCCGCGGCCGGACTTAGTTCCTGCCTAGGGAAGCGGTGGGTAGACCTGCTCTCCGCGGCCGGACTCGGTTCCCGGCCGCTGACTCGTGAGGTAGACCTGCTCTCCGTGGCCGACCTCGGTACCCGACCGCTGGCGGCTCGGGTAGACCTGCTGTCCGCGGCCGGACTCGGTTCCTGCCTATGGAAGCTGTGGGTAGACCTGTTCTCCCCGGCTCGCCTTCCCGCCTGCCCGCCAAACCCCGGGTAGCCCGGCTTGTCCCCGGGAGGGAAGAGGAGAGTCTTCGGGAGCTGGCGGCGTTCCCGCCGCCTCCGTGCCCGAACGGACGGCGGCCCGGCTCCCGGCCTCGATTTTTACTTCGCTCGCTCCCTTTCCCTGCTCCTCGCCCTGCCCCCGCTGTCGCTGGGCCAACTGCGTTCGTTGACGGGAGAAGAGCCGGGGGCGGGAAAAGTTTGAAAGTGGCGCCAGGGAGGCTGACGGTGGAGGGCGGGGCGCCCCCAACCGCTGAGGGGGGCGGGAGACGGCTGAAGGCAGCGCCAGGGAGGCTGACGGCGGAGGGCAGGGCGCCCTCCACCGTCGATGGGCGGCCGCGACAGCCGAGGCAGGGGCGGGGGCGGGGAGAGAGGGCATGCGAGAGTATGCGTGGGTGGATGGGTGCGTGCGCGTGTGCCTGCGTGCGCCCGTCTGTGGCGCTGTTGGCCGGAGTGGGGGGGTGGCCCGTCCGAGAGGGCGGCATCGGGATGTGAGCGTGTCGAGTGGGGGAGTCCGTCTCCGTCTGTGTGAAGGCGGGCTGAGGGCCGGCGGCCTCGTGCCGGCCCCGGGCGCCGCGGCCTCGGGTCCCAGCGGCCCGCTAGCCCCGCGCCGAGGGCCGAAGACCTCGGCGGACCGTGAAAGAACCGGCCCGAAAGCGGCCGCCCGCTTGCCGGCCGCCCGGCCACGGCCCCTGTCGGTGGGGGGAAGGGGCGAGGCGAGGCGAGCCGCGCCGGGTTCGGCCGCCCGTCCCTGCTGCCCCTCCCCGCTGTTCCCCCATAGGTTCTGGTGCAGGGGGGGGAGGGGGGGGGTGGGGGAAGGGGCGCCGTTTTGGTGGTTCGGCGCGTGAGCGGGCCGAGGGCAGGGCGCAGCCTGCCCAATCAGCTCGGCCGGGAGCGGTCCGGGCGCGAAAAGAAAACAGCTCGGGTTTGCCGAGCTCGTTTTCTTCCTGAAACCTTTCTTGTTGCGAGTGAGTGGGAGAGCCGTTCTTCCAGGAAATGAAAAAAAACCAAAAAAACCCGCTCAAAAAACCAAACCAAACCAAACCAAACCAAACCAAACCAAAACAAAAAAAAAAAAAAAAAAAAAAAAAATCAAACCAAACCAAACCAAAAAAAACCCCCCAAAAACCCCCCAAAAAACCCAACAACAACAACAACAAAAATAACCCCCCCAAAAAACCAAACGAGCAAATGAAAAGCAGGGGGTGGGGGAGCGAGGATTTTGTCGAAAATAGGTTGTGGTCTTGAAAGCGGGTTGGTTGGGTGGGCGGGAGGGGGGCCACTGGAGCCATCCGGCTGGGCGGCGCTACGAGGCTGTGAGCTTTCCTCCGGCTGCGGGGTGGCAGCGGGACGCCTCGTCTAGCCGGCCCCGGGGCGTAGGTGCAGCGCTTTGGCGGCGTGAAATGGCAGGGTGAACCGGTAGCCCCCCCACCCAGTCCGGGACGAACACGTCTACCCCGCTCCGGGCGCGGCCCCGGGACGCCAGGTCTACCCCGCTCCGGGGCGGCCCCGGGACGCCAGGTCTACCTCTCTCCGGGGCGGCCCCGGGACGCCAGGTCTACCCCGCTCCGGGCGCGGCCCCGGGACGCCAGGTCTACCCCGCTCCGGGGCGGCCCCGGGACGCCAGGTCTACCTCTCTCCGGGGCGGCCCCGGGACGCCAGGTCTACCTCTCTCCGGGGCGGCCCCGGGACGCCAGGTCTACCCCGCTCCGGGCGCGGCCTGGGGACGCCAGGTCTACCCGGCTCCGGGTCGGCGCCGCGGCGCTCGCCGGCCGCCTGCAAAGAGGTCGGCGGGGCGGCGCGGCGGCCCGCGGTCGCGGGGCGAACAGGTCTACCCCGCTCCGGGGCGGCCCCGGGACGCCAGCTCTACCTCTCTCCGGGGCGGCCCCGGGACGCCAGGTCTACCTCTCTCCGGGGCGGCCCCGGGACGCCAGGTCTACCTCTCTCCGGGGCGGGCCCGGGACGCCAGGTCTACCCCGCTCCGGGTCGGCGCCGGGACGCCAGGTCTACCCAGCCCCGGGGCCCGCCGCGGCGCTTGCCGACCCCTTCGACAGAGAGGTCGGCGGGGCGGCGCGGCGGCCCGCGGTCGCGGGGCGAACAGGTCTACCCCGCTCCGGGACGGCCCGGGGACGTCAGGTCTACCCGGCTCCGGGGCCTGCCGCGGCGCTCGCCGGCCGCCTGCAGAGAGGTCGGCGCGGTCCTGCGGCGGCCCGCGGTCGCGGGGCGAACAGGTCTACCCCGCTCCGGGGCGGCCCCGGGACGCCAGGTCTACCTCTCTCCGGGGCGGCCCCGGGACGCCAGGTCTACCCCGCTCCGGGGCGGCCCCGGGACGCCAGGTCTACCTCTCTCCGGGGCGGGCCCGGGACGCCAGGTCTACCCCGCTCCGGGGCGGCCCCGGGACGCCAGGTCTACCCCGCTCCGGGTCGGCGCCGGGACGCCAGGTCTACCCAGCCCCGGGGCCCGCCGCGGCGCTTGCCGACCCCTTCGACAGAGAGGTCGGCGGGGCGGCGCGGCGGCCCGCGGTCGCGGGGCGAACAGGTCTACCCCGCTCCGGGGCGGCCCGGGGACGTCAGGTCTACCCGGCTCCGGGGCCTGCCGCGGCGCTCGCCGGCCGCCTGCAGAGAGGTCGGCGCGGTCCTGCGGCGGCCCGCGGTCGCGGGGCGAACAGGTCTACCCCGCTCCGGGGCGGCCCCGGGACGCCAGCTCTACCTCTCTCCGGGGCGGCCCCGGGACGCCAGGTCTACCCCGCTCCGGGGCGGCCCCGGGACGCCAGGTCTACCTCTCTCCGGGGCGGGCCCGGGACGCCAGGTCTACCCCGCTCCGGGGCGGCCCCGGGACGCCAGGTCTACCCCGCTCCGGGTCGGCGCCGGGACGCCAGGTCTACCCAGCCCCGGGGCCCGCCGCGGCGCTTGCCGACCCCTTCGACAGAGAGGTCGGCGGGGCGGCGCGGCGGCCCGCGGTCGCGGGGCGAACAGGTCTACCCCGCTCCGGGGCGGCCCGGGGACGTCAGGTCTACCCGGCTCCGGGGCCTGCCGCGGCGCTCGCCGGCCGCCTGCAGAGAGGTCGGCGCGGTCCTGCGGCGGCCCGCGGTCGCGGGGCGAACAGGTCTACCCCGCTCCGGCGGGACTTGGGTGGACTGCCGCGGGAGGCCGGGTAGACCGGCTCTCCCCACCGCGCCTGGAAGTTCACCAAGGGGTCGCTGTTTTGGGCTGCCTCCGGTTACGTCTTGGTCGGCGGCGGCGTGCGCCAGGGCGCCCCCCCGGTCACGTTCCACTCGTCGTCTTGCGGGCGTCCGCCGTCCCGGACTCGTCTGTCCGTATTGTGGGAGCGAGTTGACGGGCCGCATCCCCGCAGGCTGTCCCGTGCCTGTGTCCGAAGCGGGCCGAGAGGCGACGGCCGCGCGTGCGGCCGCCGGCGCGAAGGAAAGCGCCGCCCGAGGTGTGGGACGCGAGTCGCGTGGCTCCGTTCCGGTTCCCGTCGTGCCCTGGGGAGAAGGGTACAGAGGAGTTGAGAATGGCGAGAGAGAAAAAGCCGCGCGAGCGCGTCCCGCTCCGGCCCGGCTGCTGCCGGCTTCGCGAAGGGGGCGAGGGCCCTCCCTGTGTTTCCTCCGGGCCAGATACGATGGTGTCGGGCGAGGCGGCGGCGCCTCGTCCCTTTGCTGCTCGGCCTTAAGCCGAGGCCCCGCTCGGCCGCGGGTGCTTTTTTTTTTTTTTTCGGCCCGCCCGTCCGTCCGCTTTGCGGTGGTGGCCGGCGGCTTTCGAAGGGTGGGCGCGGCCGGGGCTCTTGCGGCATCGAGACCGCTGAGGCCTCTTTCCCCCGGCCTTTTTCCCCCAGAAAGCCCCGAGGACGGGCCCGGTTCGCCGAGGTGGCGGCGCCTCGTTCCCCGCTCCTCCCGACCTGTTTGCCCAGCGTGTGTGTCGTCCGTGTCGGAAGCGCCGCGGGGACGTCCCGTGGGGCGTGCGGCCTTGCCTCGGCCTGTGTGCCGGTTGCTCGAGGGGCTCGGTGACCGGGAAAGTCGCCCGACCAGTTGGGGCCGGGGTGGCGGCACCCCGTCCCTTCCCGAGAGCCGTGTGTTGTTGTTGTCCCCCTTCCTCGGCCTTAAGCCGGGGACCCGCGGAGCGGGCGGAATGAATTTCGTGTGGCTGGCGGCCGGCCGCGGCGGCCGGGCCGCCCTGGCCTGCGGACCGGAACCCGACAGAGAGAGAGAGAGAGAGAGCCCCGGGAAATGTCGCGGGCGGGGCGGCGGCGCCCCGCTTCTCCCTTCGGTCGTGACCGGCGCGGTCGAGCCACTATGCCGGGGCGGCCCGTGGTGTCTGGCCTGCCCCGGCTGCCGTGGTTGCCGGCGGGACTGGGTCCTTTTTTTCAACCGGGTCCGCTTCTTAGGCCGGTGGGCGGAGTGGGGGGCGCCCGCCTTGGCCTTGTTTTCTTTTTTTTTTTTCCTCGTGGCCCTAAGCCGCGGCACCGAGAAAGCGTGCGCGACGAAAGGGTCGTGGGCCCGTGCCAGCCGAAGGCCGAGCGAGAAAGAAAAAAAGCGGTGGTCGAGGTGTGGGGCAAAGAACTGAGCAAAGAGAGAGAAGAAGGGCGGCGTTACGCGAGAGGAGGCGCGGGCCTCATTTTCCACCTTCCCCCACCTCTCCCCGGGCCCGCGACCCCCGTGGCCTAGCACGGGTCGTGTTGACGCGCTTGTGTGTGCTTTTTTTTTTTTTTTTGCCGACCCCCCCCCGGCTTTTCCGGGGGGGGGGAAAGCCGATCGCTGCGAGGCCGGCCGAAAGCCGGTGGCCCGTGGTGGCGTGGTC
>NW_028154452.1:30000-37500 GCF_965231275.1 Zosterops lateralis
ACCTGGTCTCCGCGGCCGGACTTAGTTCCTGCCTAGGGAGGCTGTGGGTAGACCTGCTGTCCGCGGCCGGACTTGGTTCCTGCCTAGGGAAGCGGAGGGTAGACCTGCTGTCCGCGGCCGGACTTAGTTCCTGCCTGGGGAGGCTGTGGGTAGACCTGCTGTCCGCGGCCGGCCTCGCTTCCGGGGTAGACCTGGTCTCCGCGGCCGGACTTGGTTCCTGCCTAGGGAAGCTGTGGGTAGACCTGCTCTCCGCGGCCGGACTTAGTTCCTGCCTAAGGGAAGCGGAGGGTAGACCTGCTGTCCGCGGCCGGACTTAGTTCCTGCCTAGGGAGGCTGTGGGTAGACCTGCTGTCCGCGGCCGGCCTCGCTTCCGGGGTAGACCTGGTCTCCGCGGCCGGACTTGGTTCCTGCCTAGGGAGGCTGTGGGTAGACCTGCTGTCCGCGGCCGGACTCAGTTCCCGGCCGCTGGCTCCCGAGGTAGACCTGGTCTCCGCGGCCGGACTTAGTTCCTGCCTAGGGAAGCGGTGGGTAGACCTGCTCTCCGCGGCCGGACTTTGTTCCTTCCTAGGGAGGCTGTGGGTAGACCTGGTCTCCGCGGCCGGACTTGGTTCCTGCCTAGGGAAGCGCTGGGTAGACCTGGTCTCTGCGGCCGGACTTAGTTCCTGCCTAGGGAGGCTGTGGGTAGACCTGGTCTCCGCGGCCGGACTCAGTTCCCGGCCGCTGGCTCCCGAGGTAGACCTGGTCTCCGCGGCCGGACTTAGTTCCTGCCTAGGGAAGCGCTGGGTAGACCTGCTCTCCGCGGCCGGACTTGGTTCCTGCCTAGGGAGGCTGTGGGTAGACCTGCTGTCCGCGGCCGGACTCAGTTCCCGGCCGCTGGCTCCCGAGGTAGACCTGCTCTCCGCGGCCGGACTTAGTTCCTGCCTAGGGAAGCGGTGGGTAGACCTGCTGTCCGCGGCCGGCCTCGCTTCCGGGGTAGACCTGGTCTCCGCGGCCGGACTCAGTTCCCGGCCGCTGGCTCCCCAGGTAGACCTGGTCTCCGCGGCCGGACTTGGTTCCTGCCTAGGGAAGCTGTGGGTAGACCTGCTCTCCGCAAGCCGGACTCGGTTCCGGGGTAGACCTGCTCTCCGCGGCCGGACTTAGTTCCTGCCTAGGGAAGCGGTGGGTAGACCTGCTCTCCGCGGCCGGCCTCGCTTCCGGGGTAGACCTGCTCTCCGCGGCCGGACTTGGTTCCTGCCTAGGGAAGCGGTGGGTAGACCTGGTCTCCGCGGCCGGACTTAGTTCCTGCCTAGGGAAGCTGTGGGTAGACCTGCTCTCCGCGGCCGGCCTCGCTTCCGGGGTAGACCTGCTGTCCGCGGCCGGACTTAGTTCCTACCGAGGGAAGCGGTGGGTAGACCTGCTCTCCGCGGCCGGACTTAGTTCCTGCCTAGGGAAGCGGTGGGTAGACCTGGTCTCCGCGGCCGGACTTGGTTCCTGCCTAGGGAGGCTGTGGGTAGACCTGCTGTCCGCGGCCGGACTCAGTTCCCGGCCGCTGGCTCCCGAGGTAGACCTGCTCTCCGCGGCCGGACTTAGTTCCTGCCTAGGGAAGCGGTGGGTAGACCTGCTGTCCGCGGCCGGCCTCGCTTCCGGGGTAGACCTGGTCTCCGCGGCCGGACTCAGTTCCCGGCCGCTGGCTCCCCAGGTAGACCTGCTCTCCGCGGCCGGACTTGGTTCCTGCCTAGGGAAGCTGTGGGTAGACCTGCTCTCCGCAAGCCGGACTCGGTTCCGGGGTAGACCTGCTCTCCGCGGCCGGACTTAGTTCCTGCCTAGGGAAGCGGTGGGTAGACCTGCTCTCCGCGGCCGGCCTCGCTTCCGGGGTAGACCTGCTCTCCGCGGCCGGACTTGGTTCCTGCCTAGGGAAGCGGTGGGTAGACCTGGTCTCCGCGGCCGGACTTAGTTCCTGCCTAGGGAAGCTGTGGGTAGACCTGCTCTCCGCGGCCAGCCTCGCTTCCGGGGTAGACCTGCTGTCCGCGGCCGGACTTAGTTCCTACCGAGGGAAGCGGTGGGTAGACCTGCTCTCCGCGGCCGGACTTAGTTCCTGCCTAGGGAAGCGGTGGGTAGACCTGCTCTCCGCGGCCGGACTTAGTTCCTGCTTAGGGAAGCTGTGGGTAGACCTGCTCTCCGCGGCCGGCCTCGCTTCCGGGGTAGACCTGGTCTCCGCGGCCGGACTTTGTTCCTGCCTAGGGAGGCTGTGGGTAGACCTGCTGTCCGCGGCCGGACTCAGTTCCCGGCCGCTGGCTCCCGAGGTAGACCTGGTCTCCGCGGCCGGACTTGGTTCCTGCCTAGGGAGGCTGTGGGTAGACCTGCTGTCCGCGGCCGGACTCGGTTCCTGCCTAGGGAGGCTGTGGGTAGACCTGCTGTCCGCGGCCGGACACAGTTCCTGCCTAGGGAAGCGGTGGGTAGACCTGCTGTCCGCGGCCGGCCTCGCTTCCGGGGTAGACCTGGTCTCCGCGGCCGGACTTGGTTCCTGCCTAGGGAAGCGGTGGGTAGACCTGCTCTCCGCAGCCGGACTTGGTTCCTGCCTAGGGAGGCTGTGGGTAGACCTGCTCTCCGCGGCCGGACTTAGTTCCTGCCTAGGGAAGCGGTGGGTAGACCTGCTCTCCGCGGCCGGACTTAGTTCCTGCCTAGAGAAGCGGTGGGTAGACCTGCTCTCCGCGGCCGGACTTAGTTCCTGCCTAGGGAAGCGGTGGGTAGACCTGCTCTCCGCGGCCGGACTCGGTTCCCGGCCGCTGACTCGTGAGGTAGACCTGCTCTCCGTGGCCGACCTCGGTACCCGACCGCTGGCGGCTCGGGTAGACCTGCTGTCCGCGGCCGGACTCGGTTCCTGCCTATGGAAGCTGTGGGTAGACCTGTTCTCCCCGGCTCGCCTTCCCGCCTGCCCGCCAAACCCCGGGTAGCCCGGCTTGTCCCCGGGAGGGAAGAGGAGAGTCTTCGGGAGCTGGCGGCGTTCCCGCCGCCTCCGTGCCCGAACGGACGGCGGCCCGGCTCCCGGCCTCGATTTTTACTTCGCTCGCTCCCTTTCCCTGCTCCTCGCCCTGCCCCCGCTGTCGCTGGGCCAACTGCGTTCGTTGACGGGAGAAGAGCCGGGGGCGGGAAAAGTTTGAAAGTGGCGCCAGGGAGGCTGACGGTGGAGGGCGGGGCGCCCCCAACCGCTGAGGGGGGCGGGAGACGGCTGAAGGCAGCGCCAGGGAGGCTGACGGCGGAGGGCAGGGCGCCCTCCACCGTCGATGGGCGGCCGCGACAGCCGAGGCAGGGGCGGGGGCGGGGAGAGAGGGCATGCGAGAGTATGCGTGGGTGGATGGGTGCGTGCGCGTGTGCCTGCGTGCGCCCGTCTGTGGCGCTGTTGGCCGGAGTGGGGGGGTGGCCCGTCCGAGAGGGCGGCATCGGGATGTGAGCGTGTCGAGTGGGGGAGTCCGTCTCCGTCTGTGTGAAGGCGGGCTGAGGGCCGGCGGCCTCGTGCCGGCCCCGGGCGCCGCGGCCTCGGGTCCCAGCGGCCCGCTAGCCCCGCGCCGAGGGCCGAAGACCTCGGCGGACCGTGAAAGAACCGGCCCGAAAGCGGCCGCCCGCTTGCCGGCCGCCCGGCCACGGCCCCTGTCGGTGGGGGGAAGGGGCGAGGCGAGGCGAGCCGCGCCGGGTTCGGCCGCCCGTCCCTGCTGCCCCTCCCCGCTGTTCCCCCATAGGTTCTGGTGCAGGGGGGGGAGGGGGGGGGTGGGGGAAGGGGCGCCGTTTTGGTGGTTCGGCGCGTGAGCGGGCCGAGGGCAGGGCGCAGCCTGCCCAATCAGCTCGGCCGGGAGCGGTCCGGGCGCGAAAAGAAAACAGCTCGGGTTTGCCGAGCTCGTTTTCTTCCTGAAACCTTTCTTGTTGCGAGTGAGTGGGAGAGCCGTTCTTCCAGGAAATGAAAAAAAACCAAAAAAACCCGCTCAAAAAACCAAACCAAACCAAACCAAACCAAACCAAACCAAAACAAAAAAAAAAAAAAAAAAAAAAAAAATCAAACCAAACCAAACCAAAAAAAACCCCCCAAAAACCCCCCAAAAAACCCAACAACAACAACAACAAAAATAACCCCCCCAAAAAACCAAACGAGCAAATGAAAAGCAGGGGGTGGGGGAGCGAGGATTTTGTCGAAAATAGGTTGTGGTCTTGAAAGCGGGTTGGTTGGGTGGGCGGGAGGGGGGCCACTGGAGCCATCCGGCTGGGCGGCGCTACGAGGCTGTGAGCTTTCCTCCGGCTGCGGGGTGGCAGCGGGACGCCTCGTCTAGCCGGCCCCGGGGCGTAGGTGCAGCGCTTTGGCGGCGTGAAATGGCAGGGTGAACCGGTAGCCCCCCCACCCAGTCCGGGACGAACACGTCTACCCCGCTCCGGGCGCGGCCCCGGGACGCCAGGTCTACCCCGCTCCGGGGCGGCCCCGGGACGCCAGGTCTACCTCTCTCCGGGGCGGCCCCGGGACGCCAGGTCTACCCCGCTCCGGGCGCGGCCCCGGGACGCCAGGTCTACCCCGCTCCGGGGCGGCCCCGGGACGCCAGGTCTACCTCTCTCCGGGGCGGCCCCGGGACGCCAGGTCTACCTCTCTCCGGGGCGGCCCCGGGACGCCAGGTCTACCCCGCTCCGGGCGCGGCCTGGGGACGCCAGGTCTACCCGGCTCCGGGTCGGCGCCGCGGCGCTCGCCGGCCGCCTGCAAAGAGGTCGGCGGGGCGGCGCGGCGGCCCGCGGTCGCGGGGCGAACAGGTCTACCCCGCTCCGGGGCGGCCCCGGGACGCCAGCTCTACCTCTCTCCGGGGCGGCCCCGGGACGCCAGGTCTACCTCTCTCCGGGGCGGCCCCGGGACGCCAGGTCTACCTCTCTCCGGGGCGGGCCCGGGACGCCAGGTCTACCCCGCTCCGGGTCGGCGCCGGGACGCCAGGTCTACCCAGCCCCGGGGCCCGCCGCGGCGCTTGCCGACCCCTTCGACAGAGAGGTCGGCGGGGCGGCGCGGCGGCCCGCGGTCGCGGGGCGAACAGGTCTACCCCGCTCCGGGACGGCCCGGGGACGTCAGGTCTACCCGGCTCCGGGGCCTGCCGCGGCGCTCGCCGGCCGCCTGCAGAGAGGTCGGCGCGGTCCTGCGGCGGCCCGCGGTCGCGGGGCGAACAGGTCTACCCCGCTCCGGGGCGGCCCCGGGACGCCAGGTCTACCTCTCTCCGGGGCGGCCCCGGGACGCCAGGTCTACCCCGCTCCGGGGCGGCCCCGGGACGCCAGGTCTACCTCTCTCCGGGGCGGGCCCGGGACGCCAGGTCTACCCCGCTCCGGGGCGGCCCCGGGACGCCAGGTCTACCCCGCTCCGGGTCGGCGCCGGGACGCCAGGTCTACCCAGCCCCGGGGCCCGCCGCGGCGCTTGCCGACCCCTTCGACAGAGAGGTCGGCGGGGCGGCGCGGCGGCCCGCGGTCGCGGGGCGAACAGGTCTACCCCGCTCCGGGGCGGCCCGGGGACGTCAGGTCTACCCGGCTCCGGGGCCTGCCGCGGCGCTCGCCGGCCGCCTGCAGAGAGGTCGGCGCGGTCCTGCGGCGGCCCGCGGTCGCGGGGCGAACAGGTCTACCCCGCTCCGGGGCGGCCCCGGGACGCCAGCTCTACCTCTCTCCGGGGCGGCCCCGGGACGCCAGGTCTACCCCGCTCCGGGGCGGCCCCGGGACGCCAGGTCTACCTCTCTCCGGGGCGGGCCCGGGACGCCAGGTCTACCCCGCTCCGGGGCGGCCCCGGGACGCCAGGTCTACCCCGCTCCGGGTCGGCGCCGGGACGCCAGGTCTACCCAGCCCCGGGGCCCGCCGCGGCGCTTGCCGACCCCTTCGACAGAGAGGTCGGCGGGGCGGCGCGGCGGCCCGCGGTCGCGGGGCGAACAGGTCTACCCCGCTCCGGGGCGGCCCGGGGACGTCAGGTCTACCCGGCTCCGGGGCCTGCCGCGGCGCTCGCCGGCCGCCTGCAGAGAGGTCGGCGCGGTCCTGCGGCGGCCCGCGGTCGCGGGGCGAACAGGTCTACCCCGCTCCGGCGGGACTTGGGTGGACTGCCGCGGGAGGCCGGGTAGACCGGCTCTCCCCACCGCGCCTGGAAGTTCACCAAGGGGTCGCTGTTTTGGGCTGCCTCCGGTTACGTCTTGGTCGGCGGCGGCGTGCGCCAGGGCGCCCCCCCGGTCACGTTCCACTCGTCGTCTTGCGGGCGTCCGCCGTCCCGGACTCGTCTGTCCGTATTGTGGGAGCGAGTTGACGGGCCGCATCCCCGCAGGCTGTCCCGTGCCTGTGTCCGAAGCGGGCCGAGAGGCGACGGCCGCGCGTGCGGCCGCCGGCGCGAAGGAAAGCGCCGCCCGAGGTGTGGGACGCGAGTCGCGTGGCTCCGTTCCGGTTCCCGTCGTGCCCTGGGGAGAAGGGTACAGAGGAGTTGAGAATGGCGAGAGAGAAAAAGCCGCGCGAGCGCGTCCCGCTCCGGCCCGGCTGCTGCCGGCTTCGCGAAGGGGGCGAGGGCCCTCCCTGTGTTTCCTCCGGGCCAGATACGATGGTGTCGGGCGAGGCGGCGGCGCCTCGTCCCTTTGCTGCTCGGCCTTAAGCCGAGGCCCCGCTCGGCCGCGGGTGCTTTTTTTTTTTTTTTCGGCCCGCCCGTCCGTCCGCTTTGCGGTGGTGGCCGGCGGCTTTCGAAGGGTGGGCGCGGCCGGGGCTCTTGCGGCATCGAGACCGCTGAGGCCTCTTTCCCCCGGCCTTTTTCCCCCAGAAAGCCCCGAGGACGGGCCCGGTTCGCCGAGGTGGCGGCGCCTCGTTCCCCGCTCCTCCCGACCTGTTTGCCCAGCGTGTGTGTCGTCCGTGTCGGAAGCGCCGCGGGGACGTCCCGTGGGGCGTGCGGCCTTGCCTCGGCCTGTGTGCCGGTTGCTCGAGGGGCTCGGTGACCGGGAAAGTCGCCCGACCAGTTGGGGCCGGGGTGGCGGCACCCCGTCCCTTCCCGAGAGCCGTGTGTTGTTGTTGTCCCCCTTCCTCGGCCTTAAGCCGGGGACCCGCGGAGCGGGCGGAATGAATTTCGTGTGGCTGGCGGCCGGCCGCGGCGGCCGGGCCGCCCTGGCCTGCGGACCGGAACCCGACAGAGAGAGAGAGAGAGAGAGCCCCGGGAAATGTCGCGGGCGGGGCGGCGGCGCCCCGCTTCTCCCTTCGGTCGTGACCGGCGCGGTCGAGCCACTATGCCGGGGCGGCCCGTGGTGTCTGGCCTGCCCCGGCTGCCGTGGTTGCCGGCGGGACTGGGTCCTTTTTTTCAACCGGGTCCGCTTCTTAGGCCGGTGGGCGGAGTGGGGGGCGCCCGCCTTGGCCTTGTTTTCTTTTTTTTTTTTCCTCGTGGCCCTAAGCCGCGGCACCGAGAAAGCGTGCGCGACGAAAGGGTCGTGGGCCCGTGCCAGCCGAAGGCCGAGCGAGAAAGAAAAAAAGCGGTGGTCGAGGTGTGGGGCAAAGAACTGAGCA
>NW_028154451.1:0-50332 GCF_965231275.1 Zosterops lateralis
GGGACTGATGGGCATTTATTTCTCTGCACACAGCTCGAGGAAAATCACCTTGGCCACCCCCACAGTGCCACAGGCCTGTTTCAGATACACTTACTCAGCCCCGCCCAGAGCTGCTAGGGGGGAGTCGTTCAAAGAAAGAAACAAAAACCGCCAAAAGAAGAAGTCTTCTTGGCCCCCAGCTGAGCTGCTCCCTCCCTCAGCACTTCCACCTGCACACAAACAGCACCTGAGACTGCAAGCAATCAGCAGTCCTCAGCTCCATCTGCAGCAAAAGTAGCTTGAGGACAGCCTTGCAGCAGCACTTCTCTCACCCCTGTGCAAAAGGCCCCTGGGCAGGCACTCACGGGCCCTGGCAAAGGGCAAGGCTCAGGGCCTCAGCCCGCAGGGAAGAAAAGGCCTCTCAATTGGCCGCTGCTGGCCCGTCAAGCCTGCTCCCAGGCTGCTTCACAGGCAGCATCCTTTGCTAGGACTGCACAAAGCTGACAGTCACCTCTGCCTTCTCCACACTCCATGTTCACAAGCTGCCTGCCAGAAGAAAGTTAGGCGCAGCCCCTGGGCCACAATCCTACTTGGCCCAGGGCACAGCGCCGGCAAGGTGTGTGTGCACCCGGCCTTTGCTGCAGCCGCAAGGAGATCTCCTGCCTCAGCCTCACCTTTCCTGCTCGGCCAGGCTCCCGAGGGCCCCAGCAGCAGGAAATTGGCCCAGCTGCCTGGCACCGGTGCCGGCAAAGGTACCACCTAGGCACTGCAGGTGCTGCCAATTGCCTGGACCAGGACACCAGGCCCTGGAAACTGCCACGTCTGGGCACTGCCGGGGGCAGCAAACATCAGATTCCAGTCAAGCTCCAGATGCTAGTAATGACAACACCAGGACTCTCTCTCTCTTTCTTTCTTTCTTGCTTTCTTGCTTTCTTTCTTGCTTTCTTTCTTGCTTTCTTTCTTGCTTTCTTTGTTGCTTTCTTTCTTGCTTTCTTGCTTTCTTGCTTTCTTTCTTGCTTTCTTGCTTTCTGGCTTTCTTTTCCTCCCCCTTTCCAAATCCCTGCAACTTCACCTCAGTCCTCCACACCTCCGCACTTTTTCCTTAGCCCTCCCAATTAAACTGACACGGCCTACAAAACACTTCAAGGATCCAAACTTACTAAAAGAAAGACCACGGCACCCCCTGCATTCCCACTCTGTGACACCACAGCCATTGCAGCCCCTGTGTTCCTCCTCTTTGTGACATCACAATGGGGGCAGCACAACATTCCCCCTCTTTGTGACACCACAGCCATTGCAGCCCCAGCGTTCCCCCTCTTTGTGACATCACAATGGGGGCAGCACAACATTCCCCCTCTTTGTGACACCACAGCCATTGCAGCCCCTGTGCTCCCCCTCTTTGTGACATCACAATGGGGGCAGCAAAACATTCCCCCTCTTTGTGACACCACAGCCATTGCAGCCCCTGTGCTCCCCCTCTTTGTGACATCACAATGGGGGCAGCACAACATTCCCCCTCTTTGTGACACCACAGCCATTGCAGCCCCTGTGCTCCCCCTCTTTGTGACATCACAATGGGGGCAGCAAAACATTCCCCCTCTTTGTGACACCACAGCCGTGCCAGCCCCAGCGTTACCTCCCTGGAGACGCCCAAAGGGAAGCGTCCTGAGCTGCGTCTAAGCAACAAAACTGACCGGCCACTGAACTGCTCTGGCTGGGACTGATGGGCATTTATTTCTCTGCACACAGCTCGAGGAAAATCACCTTGGCCACCCCCACAGTGCCACAGGCCTGTTTCAGATACACTTACTCAGCCCCGCCCAGAGCTGCTAGGGGGGAGTCGTTCAAAGAAAGAAACAAAAACCGCCAAAAGAAGAAGACTTCTTGGCCCCCAGCTGAGCTGCTCCCTCCCTCAGCACTTCCACCTGCACACAAACAGCACCTGAGACTGCAAGCAATCAGCAGTCCTCAGCTCCATCTGCAGCAAAAGTAGCTTGAGGACAGCCTTGCAGCAGCACTTCTCTCACCCCTGTGCAAAAGGCCCCTGGGCAGGCACTCACGGGCCCTGGCAAAGGGCAAGGCTCAGGGCCTCAGCCCGCAGGGAAGAAAAGGCCTCTCAATTGGCCGCTGCTGGCCCGTCAAGCCTGCTCCCAGGCTGCTTCACAGGCAGCATCCTTTGCTAGGACTGCACAAAGCTGACAGTCACCTCTGCCTTCTCCACACTCCATGTTCACAAGCTGCCTGCCAGAAGAAAGTTAGGCGCAGCCCCTGGGCCACAATCCTACTTGGCCCAGGGCACAGCGCCGGCAAGGTGTGTGTGCACCCGGCCTTTGCTGCAGCCGCAAGGAGATCTCCTGCCTCAGCCTCACCTTTCCTGCTCGGCCAGGCTCCCGAGGGCCCCAGCAGCAGGAAATTGGCCCAGCTGCCTGGCACCGGTGCCGGCAAAGGTACCACCTAGGCACTGCAGGTGCTGCCAATTGCCTGGACCAGGACACCAGGCCCTGGAAACTGCCACGTCTGGGCACTGCCGGGGGCAGCAAACATCAGATTCCAGTCAAGCTCCAGATGCTAGTAATGACAACACCAGGACTCTCTCTCTCTTTCTTTCTTTCTTTCTTTCTTGCTTTCTTTCTTGCTTTCTTTCTTGCTTTCTTTGTTGCTTTCTTTCTTGCTTTCTTGCTTTCTTGCTTTCTTTCTTGCTTTCTTGCTTTCTGGCTTTCTTTTCCTCCCCCTTTCCAAATCCCTGCAACTTCACCTCAGTCCTCCACACCTCCGCACTTTTTCCTTAGCCCTCCCAATTAAACTGACACGGCCTACAAAACACTTCAAGGATCCAAACTTACTAAAAGAAAGACCACGGCACCCCCTGCATTCCCACTCTGTGACACCACAGCCATTGCAGCCCCTGTGTTCCTCCTCTTTGTGACATCACAATGGGGGCAGCACAACATTCCCCCTCTTTGTGACACCACAGCCATTGCAGCCCCAGCGTTCCCCCTCTTTGTGACATCACAATGGGGGCAGCACAACATTCCCCCTCTTTGTGACACCACAGCCATTGCAGCCCCTGTGCTCCCCCTCTTTGTGACATCACAATGGGGGCAGCAAAACATTCCCCCTCTTTGTGACACCACAGCCATTGCAGCCCCTGTGCTCCCCCTCTTTGTGACATCACAATGGGGGCAGCACAACATTCCCCCTCTTTGTGACACCACAGCCATTGCAGCCCCTGTGCTCCCCCTCTTTGTGACATCACAATGGGGGCAGCAAAACATTCCCCCTCTTTGTGACACCACAGCCGTGCCAGCCCCAGCGTTACCTCCCTGGAGACGCCCAAAGGGAAGCGTCCTGAGCTGCGTCTAAGCAACAAAACTGACCGGCCACTGAACTGCTCTGGCTGGGACTGATGGGCATTTATTTCTCTGCACACAGCTCGAGGAAAATCACCTTGGCCACCCCCACAGTGCCACAGGCCTGTTTCAGATACACTTACTCAGCCCCGCCCAGAGCTGCTAGGGGGGAGTCGTTCAAAGAAAGAAACAAAAACCGCCAAAAGAAGAAGACTTCTTGGCCCCCAGCTGAGCTGCTCCCTCCCTCAGCACTTCCACCTGCACACAAACAGCACCTGAGACTGCAAGCAATCAGCAGTCCTCAGCTCCATCTGCAGCAAAAGTAGCTTGAGGACAGCCTTGCAGCAGCACTTCTCTCACCCCTGTGCAAAAGGCCCCTGGGCAGGCACTCACGGGCCCTGGCAAAGGGCAAGGCTCAGGGCCTCAGCCCGCAGGGAAGAAAAGGCCTCTCAATTGGCCGCTGCTGGCCCGTCAAGCCTGCTCCCAGGCTGCTTCACAGGCAGCATCCTTTGCTAGGACTGCACAAAGCTGACAGTCACCTCTGCCTTCTCCACACTCCATGTTCACAAGCTGCCTGCCAGAAGAAAGTTAGGCGCAGCCCCTGGGCCACAATCCTACTTGGCCCAGGGCACAGCGCCGGCAAGGTGTGTGTGCACCCGGCCTTTGCTGCAGCCGCAAGGAGATCTCCTGCCTCAGCCTCACCTTTCCTGCTCGGCCAGGCTCCCGAGGGCCCCAGCAGCAGGAAATTGGCCCAGCTGCCTGGCACCGGTGCCGGCAAAGGTACCACCTAGGCACTGCAGGTGCTGCCAATTGCCTGGACCAGGACACCAGGCCCTGGAAACTGCCACGTCTGGGCACTGCCGGGGGCAGCAAACATCAGATTCCAGTCAAGCTCCAGATGCTAGTAATGACAACACCAGGACTCTCTCTCTCTTTCTTTCTTTCTTTCTTTCTTGCTTTCTTTCTTGCTTTCTTTCTTGCTTTCTTTCTTGCTTTCTTTGTTGCTTTCTTTCTTGCTTTCTTGCTTTCTTGCTTTCTTTCTTGCTTTCTTGCTTTCTGGCTTTCTTTTCCTCCCCCTTTCCAAATCCCTGCAACTTCACCTCAGTCCTCCACACCTCCGCACTTTTTCCTTAGCCCTCCCAATTAAACTGACACGGCCTACAAAACACTTCAAGGATCCAAACTTACTAAAAGAAAGACCACGGCACCCCCTGCATTCCCACTCTGTGACACCACAGCCATTGCAGCCCCTGTGTTCCTCCTCTTTGTGACATCACAATGGGGGCAGCACAACATTCCCCCTCTTTGTGACACCACAGCCATTGCAGCCCCAGCGTTCCCCCTCTTTGTGACATCACAATGGGGGCAGCACAACATTCCCCCTCTTTGTGACACCACAGCCATTGCAGCCCCTGTGCTCCCCCTCTTTGTGACATCACAATGGGGGCAGCAAAACATTCCCCCTCTTTGTGACACCACAGCCATTGCAGCCCCTGTGCTCCCCCTCTTTGTGACATCACAATGGGGGCAGCACAACATTCCCCCTCTTTGTGACACCACAGCCATTGCAGCCCCTGTGCTCCCCCTCTTTGTGACATCACAATGGGGGCAGCAAAACATTCCCCCTCTTTGTGACACCACAGCCGTGCCAGCCCCAGCGTTACCTCCCTGGAGACGCCCAAAGGGAAGCGTCCTGAGCTGCGTCTAAGCAACAAAACTGACCGGCCACTGAACTGCTCTGGCTGGGACTGATGGGCATTTATTTCTCTGCACACAGCTCGAGGAAAATCACCTTGGCCACCCCCACAGTGCCACAGGCCTGTTTCAGATACACTTACTCAGCCCCGCCCAGAGCTGCTAGGGGGGAGTCGTTCAAAGAAAGAAACAAAAACCGCCAAAAGAAGAAGACTTCTTGGCCCCCAGCTGAGCTGCTCCCTCCCTCAGCACTTCCACCTGCACACAAACAGCACCTGAGACTGCAAGCAATCAGCAGTCCTCAGCTCCATCTGCAGCAAAAGTAGCTTGAGGACAGCCTTGCAGCAGCACTTCTCTCACCCCTGTGCAAAAGGCCCCTGGGCAGGCACTCACGGGCCCTGGCAAAGGGCAAGGCTCAGGGCCTCAGCCCGCAGGGAAGAAAAGGCCTCTCAATTGGCCGCTGCTGGCCCGTCAAGCCTGCTCCCAGGCTGCTTCACAGGCAGCATCCTTTGCTAGGACTGCACAAAGCTGACAGTCACCTCTGCCTTCTCCACACTCCATGTTCACAAGCTGCCTGCCAGAAGAAAGTTAGGCGCAGCCCCTGGGCCACAATCCTACTTGGCCCAGGGCACAGCGCCGGCAAGGTGTGTGTGCACCCGGCCTTTGCTGCAGCCGCAAGGAGATCTCCTGCCTCAGCCTCACCTTTCCTGCTCGGCCAGGCTCCCGAGGGCCCCAGCAGCAGGAAATTGGACCAGCTGCCTGGCACCGGTGCCGGCAAAGGTACCACCTAGGCACTGCAGGTGCTGCCAATTGCCTGGACCAGGACACCAGGCCCTGGAAACTGCCACGTCTGGGCACTGCCGGGGGCAGCAAACATCAGATTCCAGTCAAGCTCCAGATGCTAGTAATGACAACACCAGGACTCTCTCTCTCTTTCTTTCTTTCTTGCTTTCTTGCTTTCTTTCTTGCTTTCTTTCTTGCTTTCTTTCTTGCTTTCTTGCTTTCTTGCCTTCTGGCTTTCTTTTCCTCCCCCTTTCCAAATCCCTGCAACTTCACCTCAGTCCTCCACACCTCCGCACTTTTTCCTTAGCCCTCCCAATTAAACTGACACGGCCTACAAAACACTTCAAGGATCCAAACTTACTAAAAGAAAGACCACGGCACCCCCTGCATTCCCACTCTGTGACACCACAGCCATTGCAGCCCCTGTGTTCCTCCTCTTTGTGACATCACAATGGGGGCAGCACAACATTCCCCCTCTTTGTGACACCACAGCCATTGCAGCCCCAGCGTTCCCCCTCATTGTGACATCACAATGGGGGCAGCACAACATTCCCCCTCTTTGTGACACCACAGCCATTGCAGCCCCTGTGCTCCCCCTCTTTGTGACATCACAATGGGGGCAGCAAAACATTCCCCCTCTTTGTGACACCACAGCCATTGCAGCCCCTGTGTTCCCCCTCTTTGTGACATCACAATGGGGGCAGCAAAACATTCCCCCTCTTTGTGACACCACAGCCATTGCAGCCCCTGTGTTCCCCCTCTTTGTGACATCACAATGGGGGCAGCACAACATTCCCCCTCTTTTTGACACCACAGCCATTGCAGCCCCTGTGTTCCTCCTCTTTGTGACATCACAATGGGGGCAGCAAAACATTCCCCCTCTTTGTGACACCACAGCCGTGCCAGCCCCAGCGTTACCTCCCTGGAGACGCCCAAAGGGAAGCGTCCTGAGCTGCGTCTAAGCAACAAAACTGACCGGCCACTGAACTGCTCTGGCTGGGACTGATGGGCATTTATTTCTCTGCACACAGCTCGAGGAAAATCACCTTGGCCACCCCCACAGTGCCACAGGCCTGTTTCAGATACACTTACTCAGCCCCGCCCAGAGCTGCTAGGGGGGAGTCGTTCAAAGAAAGAAACAAAAACCGCCAAAAGAAGAAGACTTCTTGGCCCCCAGCTGAGCTGCTCCCTCCCTCAGCACTTCCACCTGCACACAAACAGCACCTGAGACTGCAAGCAATCAGCAGTCCTCAGCTCCATCTGCAGCAAAAGTAGCTTGAGGACAGCCTTGCAGCAGCACTTCTCTCACCCCTGTGCAAAAGGCCCCTGGGCAGGCACTCACGGGCCCTGGCAAAGGGCAAGGCTCAGGGCCTCCGCCCGCAGGGAAGAAAAGGCCTCTCAATTGGCCGCTGCTGGCCCGTCAAGCCTGCTCCCAGGCTGCTTCACAGGCAGCATCCTTTGCTAGGACTGCACAA
The DNA here is from genome assembly GCF_965231275.1 of Zosterops lateralis. NCBI lineage: Eukaryota > Metazoa > Chordata > Aves > Passeriformes > Zosteropidae > Zosterops > Zosterops lateralis. The sequence continues at coordinate 7,283 of NW_028154451.1, forward strand.
AGCTGACAGTCACCTCTGCCTTCTCCACACTCCATGTTCACAAGCTGCCTGCCAGAAGAAAGTTAGGCGCAGCCCCTGGGCCACAATCCTACTTGGCCCAGGGCACAGCGCCGGCAAGGTGTGTGTGCACCCGGCCTTTGCTGCAGCCGCAAGGAGATCTCCTGCCTCAGCCTCACCTTTCCTGCTCGGCCAGGCTCCCGAGGGCCCCAGCAGCAGGAAATTGGCCCAGCTGCCTGGCACCGGTGCCGGCAAAGGTACCACCTAGGCACTGCAGGTGCTGCCAATTGCCTGGACCAGGACACCAGGCCCTGGAAACTGCCACGTCTGGGCACTGCCGGGGGCAGCAAACATCAGATTCCAGTCAAGCTCCAGATGCTAGTAATGACAACACCAGGACTCTCTCTCTCTTTCTTTCTTTCTTTCTTTCTTTCTTTCTTGCTTTCTTTCTTGCTTTCTTTCTTGCTTTCTTGCTTTCTTTCTTGCTTTCTTTCTTGCTTTCTTTCTTGCTTTCTTGCTTTCTTGCTTTCTTGCTTTCTTTCTTGCTTTCTTGCTTTCTGGCTTTCTTTTCCTCCCCCTTTCCAAATCCCTGCAACTTCACCTCAGTCCTCCACACCTCCGCACTTTTTCCTTAGCCCTCCCAATTAAACTGACACGGCCTACAAAACACTTCAAGGATCCAAACTTACTAAAAGAAAGACCACGGCACCCCCTGCATTCCCACTCTGTGACACCACAGCCATTGCAGCCCCTGCGTTCCTCCTCTTTGTGACATCACAATGGGGGCAGCACAACATTCCCCCTCTTTGTGACACCACAGCCATTGCAGCCCCAGCGTTCCCCCTCTTTGTGACATCACAATGGGGGCAGCACAACATTCCCCCTCTTTGTGACACCACAGCCATTGCAGCCCCTGTGCTCCCCCTCTTTGTGACATCACAATGGGGGCAGCAAAACATTCCCCCTCTTTGTGACACCACAGCCATTGCAGCCCCTGTGCTCCCCCTCTTTGTGACATCACAATGGGGGCAGCACAACATTCCCCCTCTTTGTGACACCACAGCCATTGCAGCCCCTGTGCTCCCCCTCTTTGTGACATCACAATGGGGGCAGCAAAACATTCCCCCTCTTTGTGACACCACAGCCGTGCCAGCCCCAGCGTTACCTCCCTGGAGACGCCCAAAGGGAAGCGTCCTGAGCTGCGTCTAAGCAACAAAACTGACCGGCCACTGAACTGCTCTGGCTGGGACTGATGGGCATTTATTTCTCTGCACACAGCTCGAGGAAAATCACCTTGGCCACCCCCACAGTGCCACAGGCCTGTTTCAGATACACTTACTCAGCCCCGCCCAGAGCTGCTAGGGGGGAGTCGTTCAAAGAAAGAAACAAAAACCGCCAAAAGAAGAAGACTTCTTGGCCCCCAGCTGAGCTGCTCCCTCCCTCAGCACTTCCACCTGCACACAAACAGCACCTGAGACTGCAAGCAATCAGCAGTCCTCAGCTCCATCTGCAGCAAAAGTAGCTTGAGGACAGCCTTGCAGCAGCACTTCTCTCACCCCTGTGCAAAAGGCCCCTGGGCAGGCACTCACGGGCCCTGGCAAAGGGCAAGGCTCAGGGCCTCCGCCCGCAGGGAAGAAAAGGCCTCTCAATTGGCCGCTGCTGGCCCGTCAAGCCTGCTCCCAGGCTGCTTCACAGGCAGCATCCTTTGCTAGGACTGCACAAAGCTGACAGTCACCTCTGCCTTCTCCACACTCCATGTTCACAAGCTGCCTGCCAGAAGAAAGTTAGGCGCAGCCCCTGGGCCACAATCCTACTTGGCCCAGGGCACAGCGCCGGCAAGGTGTGTGTGCACCCGGCCTTTGCTGCAGCCGCAAGGAGATCTCCTGCCTCAGCCTCACCTTTCCTGCTCGGCCAGGCTCCCGAGGGCCCCAGCAGCAGGAAATTGGCCCAGCTGCCTGGCACCGGTGCCGGCAAAGGTACCACCTAGGCACTGCAGGTGCTGCCAATTGCCTGGACCAGGACACCAGGCCCTGGAAACTGCCACGTCTGGGCACTGCCGGGGGCAGCAAACATCAGATTCCAGTCAAGCTCCAGATGCTAGTAATGACAACACCAGGACTCTCTCTCTCTTTCTTTCTTTCTTGCTTTCTTGCTTTCTTTCTTGCTTTCTTTCTTGCTTTCTTTCTTGCTTTCTTGCTTTCTTGCTTTCTTGCCTTCTGGCTTTCTTTTCCTCCCCCTTTCCAAATCCCTGCAACTTCACCTCAGTCCTCCACACCTCCGCACTTTTTCCTTAGCCCTCCCAATTAAACTGACACGGCCTACAAAACACTTCAAGGATCCAAACTTACTAAAAGAAAGACCACGGCACCCCCTGCATTCCCACTCTGTGACACCACAGCCATTGCAGCCCCTGTGTTCCTCCTCTTTGTGACATCACAATGGGGGCAGCACAACATTCCCCCTCTTTGTGACACCACAGCCATTGCAGCCCCAGCGTTCCCCCTCATTGTGACATCACAGTGGGGGCAGCACAACATTCCCCCTCTTTGTGACACCACAGCCATTGCAGCCCCTGTGCTCCCCCTCTTTGTGACATCACAATGGGGGCAGCAAAACATTCCCCCTCTTTGTGACACCACAGCCATTGCAGCCCCTGTGTTCCCCCTCTTTGTGACATCACAATGGGGGCAGCAAAACATTCCCCCTCTTTGTGACACCACAGCCATTGCAGCCCCTGTGTTCCCCCTCTTTGTGACATCACAATGGCGGCAGCACAACATTCCCCCTCTTTGTGACACCACAGCCATTGCAGCCCCTGTGTTCCTCCTCTTTGTGACATCACAATGGGGGCAGCAAAACATTCCCCCTCTTTGTGACACCACAGCCGTGCCAGCCCCAGCGTTACCTCCCTGGAGACGCCCAAAGGGAAGCGTCCTGAGCTGCGTCTAAGCAACAAAACTGACCGGCCACTGAACTGCTCTGGCTGGGACTGATGGGCATTTATTTCTCTGCACACAGCTCGAGGAAAATCACCTTGGCCACCCCCACAGTGCCACAGGCCTGTTTCAGATACACTTACTCAGCCCCGCCCAGAGCTGCTAGGGGGGAGTCGTTCAAAGAAAGAAACAAAAACCGCCAAAAGAAGAAGACTTCTTGGCCCCCAGCTGAGCTGCTCCCTCCCTCAGCACTTCCACCTGCACACAAACAGCACCTGAGACTGCAAGCAATCAGCAGTCCTCAGCTCCATCTGCAGCAAAAGTAGCTTGAGGACAGCCTTGCAGCAGCACTTCTCTCACCCCTGTGCAAAAGGCCCCTGGGCAGGCACTCACGGGCCCTGGCAAAGGGCAAGGCTCAGGGCCTCAGCCCGCAGGGAAGAAAAGGCCTCTCAATTGGCCGCTGCTGGCCCGTCAAGCCTGCTCCCAGGCTGCTTCACAGGCAGCATCCTTTGCTAGGACTGCACAAAGCTGACAGTCACCTCTGCCTTCTCCACACTCCATGTTCACAAGCTGCCTGCCAGAAGAAAGTTAGGCGCAGCCCCTGGGCCACAATCCTACTTGGCCCAGGGCACAGCGCCGGCAAGGTGTGTGTGCACCCGGCCTTTGCTGCAGCCGCAAGGAGATCTCCTGCCTCAGCCTCACCTTTCCTGCTCGGCCAGGCTCCCGAGGGCCCCAGCAGCAGGAAATTGGCCCAGCTGCCTGGCACCGGTGCCGGCAAAGGTACCACCTAGGCACTGCAGGTGCTGCCAATTGCCTGGACCAGGACACCAGGCCCTGGAAACTGCCACGTCTGGGCACTGCCGGGGGCAGCAAACATCAGATTCCAGTCAAGCTCCAGATGCTAGTAATGACAACACCAGGACTCTCTCTCTCTTTCTTTCTTTCTTTCTTTCTTTCTTTCTTTCTTGCTTTCTTTCTTGCTTTCTTTCTTGCTTTCTTTCTTGCTTTCTTTGTTGCTTTCTTTCTTGCTTTCTTGCTTTCTTGCTTTCTTTCTTGCTTTCTTGCTTTCTGGCTTTCTTTTCCTCCCCCTTTCCAAATCCCTGCAACTTCACCTCAGTCCTCCACACCTCCGCACTTTTTCCTTAGCCCTCCCAATTAAACTGACACGGCCTACAAAACACTTCAAGGATCCAAACTTACTAAAAGAAAGACCACGGCACCCCCTGCATTCCCACTCTGTGACACCACAGCCATTGCAGCCCCTGTGTTCCTCCTCTTTGTGACATCACAATGGGGGCAGCACAACATTCCCCCTCTTTGTGACACCACAGCCATTGCAGCCCCAGCGTTCCCCCTCTTTGTGACATCACAATGGGGGCAGCACAACATTCCCCCTCTTTGTGACACCACAGCCATTGCAGCCCCTGTGCTCCCCCTCTTTGTGACATCACAATGGGGGCAGCAAAACATTCCCCCTCTTTGTGACACCACAGCCATTGCAGCCCCTGTGCTCCCCCTCTTTGTGACATCACAATGGGGGCAGCACAACATTCCCCCTCTTTGTGACACCACAGCCATTGCAGCCCCTGTGCTCCCCCTCTTTGTGACATCACAATGGGGGCAGCAAAACATTCCCCCTCTTTGTGACACCACAGCCGTGCCAGCCCCAGCGTTACCTCCCTGGAGACGCCCAAAGGGAAGCGTCCTGAGCTGCGTCTAAGCAACAAAACTGACCGGCCACTGAACTGCTCTGGCTGGGACTGATGGGCATTTATTTCTCTGCACACAGCTCGAGGAAAATCACCTTGGCCACCCCCACAGTGCCACAGGCCTGTTTCAGATACACTTACTCAGCCCCGCCCAGAGCTGCTAGGGGGGAGTCGTTCAAAGAAAGAAACAAAAACCGCCAAAAGAAGAAGACTTCTTGGCCCCCAGCTGAGCTGCTCCCTCCCTCAGCACTTCCACCTGCACACAAACAGCACCTGAGACTGCAAGCAATCAGCAGTCCTCAGCTCCATCTGCAGCAAAAGTAGCTTGAGGACAGCCTTGCAGCAGCACTTCTCTCACCCCTGTGCAAAAGGCCCCTGGGCAGGCACTCACGGGCCCTGGCAAAGGGCAAGGCTCAGGGCCTCAGCCCGCAGGGAAGAAAAGGCCTCTCAATTGGCCGCTGCTGGCCCGTCAAGCCTGCTCCCAGGCTGCTTCACAGGCAGCATCCTTTGCTAGGACTGCACAAAGCTGACAGTCACCTCTGCCTTCTCCACACTCCATGTTCACAAGCTGCCTGCCAGAAGAAAGTTAGGCGCAGCCCCTGGGCCACAATCCTACTTGGCCCAGGGCACAGCGCCGGCAAGGTGTGTGTGCACCCGGCCTTTGCTGCAGCCGCAAGGAGATCTCCTGCCTCAGCCTCACCTTTCCTGCTCGGCCAGGCTCCCGAGGGCCCCAGCAGCAGGAAATTGGCCCAGCTGCCTGGCACCGGTGCCGGCAAAGGTACCACCTAGGCACTGCAGGTGCTGCCAATTGCCTGGACCAGGACACCAGGCCCTGGAAACTGCCACGTCTGGGCACTGCCGGGGGCAGCAAACATCAGATTCCAGTCAAGCTCCAGATGCTAGTAATGACAACACCAGGACTCTCTCTCTCTTTCTTTCTTTCTTTCTTTCTTGCTTTCTTTCTTGCTTTCTTTCTTGCTTTCTTTCTTGCTTTCTTTCTTGCTTTCTTTGTTGCTTTCTTTCTTGCTTTCTTGCTTTCTTGCTTTCTTTCTTGCTTTCTTGCTTTCTGGCTTTCTTTTCCTCCCCCTTTCCAAATCCCTGCAACTTCACCTCAGTCCTCCACACCTCCGCACTTTTTCCTTAGCCCTCCCAATTAAACTGACACGGCCTACAAAACACTTCAAGGATCCAAACTTACTAAAAGAAAGACCACGGCACCCCCTGCATTCCCACTCTGTGACACCACAGCCATTGCAGCCCCTGTGTTCCTCCTCTTTGTGACATCACAATGGGGGCAGCACAACATTCCCCCTCTTTGTGACACCACAGCCATTGCAGCCCCAGCGTTCCCCCTCTTTGTGACATCACAATGGGGGCAGCACAACATTCCCCCTCTTTGTGACACCACAGCCATTGCAGCCCCTGTGCTCCCCCTCTTTGTGACATCACAATGGGGGCAGCACAACATTCCCCCTCTTTGTGACACCACAGCCATTGCAGCCCCTGTGCTCCCCCTCTTTGTGACATCACAATGGGGGCAGCACAACATTCCCCCTCTTTGTGACACCACAGCCATTGCAGCCCCTGTGCTCCCCCTCTTTGTGACATCACAATGGGGGCAGCAAAACATTCCCCCTCTTTGTGACACTACAGCCGTGCCAGCCCCAGCGTTACCTCCCTGGAGACGCCCAAAGGGAAGCGTCCTGAGCTGCGTCTAAGCAACAAAACTGACCGGCCACTGAACTGCTCTGGCTGGGACTGATGGGCATTTATTTCTCTGCACACAGCTCGAGGAAAATCACCTTGGCCACCCCCACAGTGCCACAGGCCTGTTTCAGATACACTTACTCAGCCCCGCCCAGAGCTGCTAGGGGGGAGTCGTTCAAAGAAAGAAACAAAAACCGCCAAAAGAAGAAGACTTCTTGGCCCCCAGCTGAGCTGCTCCCTCCCTCAGCACTTCCACCTGCACACAAACAGCACCTGAGACTGCAAGCAATCAGCAGTCCTCAGCTCCATCTGCAGCAAAAGTAGCTTGAGGACAGCCTTGCAGCAGCACTTCTCTCACCCCTGTGCAAAAGGCCCCTGGGCAGGCACTCACGGGCCCTGGCAAAGGGCAAGGCTCAGGGCCTCAGCCCGCAGGGAAGAAAAGGCCTCTCAATTGGCCGCTGCTGGCCCGTCAAGCCTGCTCCCAGGCTGCTTCACAGGCAGCATCCTTTGCTAGGACTGCACAAAGCTGACAGTCACCTCTGCCTTCTCCACACTCCATGTTCACAAGCTGCCTGCCAGAAGAAAGTTAGGTGCAGCCCCTGGGCCACAATCCTACTTGGCCCAGGGCACAGCGCCGGCAAGGTGTGTGTGCACCCGGCCTTTGCTGCAGCCGCAAGGAGATCTCCTGCCTCAGCCTCACCTTTCCTGCTCGGCCAGGCTCCCGAGGGCCCCAGCAGCAGGAAATTGGCCCAGCTGCCTGGCACCGGTGCCGGCAAAGGTACCACCTAGGCACTGCAGGTGCTGCCAATTGCCTGGACCAGGACACCAGGCCCTGGAAACTGCCACGTCTGGGCACTGCCGGGGGCAGCAAACATCAGATTCCAGTCAAGCTCCAGATGCTAGTAATGACAACACCAGGACTCTCTCTCTCTTTCTTTCTTTCTTGCTTTCTTGCTTTCTTTCTTGCTTTCTTTCTTGCTTTCTTTCTTGCTTTCTTGCTTTCTTGCCTTCTGGCTTTCCTTTCCTCCCCCTTTCCAAATCCCTGCAACTTCACCTCAGTCCTCCACACCTCCGCACTTTTTCCTTAGCCCTCCCAATTAAACTGACACGGCCTACAAAACACTTCAAGGATCCAAACTTACTAAAAGAAAGACCACGGCACCCCCTGCATTCCCACTCTGTGACACCACAGCCATTGCAGCCCCTGTGTTCCTCCTCTTTGTGACATCACAATGGGGGCAGCACAACATTCCCCCTCTTTTTGACACCACAGCCATTGCAGCCCCTGTGTTCCTCCTCTTTGTGACATCACAATGGGGGCAGCAAAACATTCCCCCTCTTTGTGACACCACAGCCGTGCCAGCCCCAGCGTTACCTCCCTGGAGACGCCCAAAGGGAAGCGTCCTGAGCTGCGTCTAAGCAACAAAACTGACCGGCCACTGAACTGCTCTGGCTGGGACTGATGGGCATTTATTTCTCTGCACACAGCTCGAGGAAAATCACCTTGGCCACCCCCACAGTGCCACAGGCCTGTTTCAGATACACTTACTCAGCCCCGCCCAGAGCTGCTAGGGGGGAGTCGTTCAAAGAAAGAAACAAAAACCGCCAAAAGAAGAAGACTTCTTGGCCCCCAGCTGAGCTGCTCCCTCCCTCAGCACTTCCACCTGCACACAAACAGCACCTGAGACTGCAAGCAATCAGCAGTCCTCAGCTCCATCTGCAGCAAAAGTAGCTTGAGGACAGCCTTGCAGCAGCACTTCTCTCACCCCTGTGCAAAAGGCCCCTGGGCAGGCACTCACGGGCCCTGGCAAAGGGCAAGGCTCAGGGCCTCCGCCCGCAGGGAAGAAAAGGCCTCTCAATTGGCCGCTGCTGGCCCGTCAAGCCTGCTCCCAGGCTGCTTCACAGGCAGCATCCTTTGCTAGGACTGCACAAAGCTGACAGTCACCTCTGCCTTCTCCACACTCCATGTTCACAAGCTGCCTGCCAGAAGAAAGTTAGGCGCAGCCCCTGGGCCACAATCCTACTTGGCCCAGGGCACAGCGCCGGCAAGGTGTGTGTGCACCCGGCCTTTGCTGCAGCCGCAAGGAGATCTCCTGCCTCAGCCTCACCTTTCCTGCTCGGCCAGGCTCCCGAGGGCCCCAGCAGCAGGAAATTGGCCCAGCTGCCTGGCACCGGTGCCGGCAAAGGTACCACCTAGGCACTGCAGGTGCTGCCAATTGCCTGGACCAGGACACCAGGCCCTGGAAACTGCCACGTCTGGGCACTGCCGGGGGCAGCAAACATCAGATTCCAGTCAAGCTCCAGATGCTAGTAATGACAACACCAGGACTCTCTCTCTCTTTCTTTCTTTCTTTCTTTCTTGCTTTCTTTCTTGCTTTCTTTCTTGCTTTCTTGCTTTCTTTCTTGCTTTCTTTCTTGCTTTCTTTCTTGCTTTCTTGCTTTCTTGCTTTCTTTCTTGCTTTCTTGCTTTCTGGCTTTCTTTTCCTCCCCCTTTCCAAATCCCTGCAACTTCACCTCAGTCCTCCACACCTCCGCACTTTTTCCTTAGCCCTCCCAATTAAACTGACACGGCCTACAAAACACTTCAAGGATCCAAACTTACTAAAAGAAAGACCACGGCACCCCCTGCATTCCCACTCTGTGACACCACAGCCATTGCAGCCCCTGTGTTCCTCCTCTTTGTGACATCACAATGGGGGCAGCACAACATTCCCCCTCTTTGTGACACCACAGCCATTGCAGCCCCAGCGTTCCCCCTCTTTGTGACATCACAATGGGGGCAGCACAACATTCCCCCTCTTTGTGACACCACAGCCATTGCAGCCCCTGTGCTCCCCCTCTTTGTGACATCACAATGGGGGCAGCAAAACATTCCCCCTCTTTGTGACACCACAGCCATTGCAGCCCCTGTGCTCCCCCTCTTTGTGACATCACAATGGGGGCAGCACAACATTCCCCCTCTTTGTGACACCACAGCCATTGCAGCCCCTGTGCTCCCCCTCTTTGTGACATCACAATGGGGGCAGCAAAACATTCCCCCTCTTTGTGACACCACAGCCGTGCCAGCCCCAGCGTTACCTCCCTGGAGACGCCCAAAGGGAAGCGTCCTGAGCTGCGTCTAAGCAACAAAACTGACCGGCCACTGAACTGCTCTGGCTGGGACTGATGGGCATTTATTTCTCTGCACACAGCTCGAGGAAAATCACCTTGGCCACCCCCACAGTGCCACAGGCCTGTTTCAGATACACTTACTCAGCCCCGCCCAGAGCTGCTAGGGGGGAGTCGTTCAAAGAAAGAAACAAAAACCGCCAAAAGAAGAAGACTTCTTGGCCCCCAGCTGAGCTGCTCCCTCCCTCAGCACTTCCACCTGCACACAAACAGCACCTGAGACTGCAAGCAATCAGCAGTCCTCAGCTCCATCTGCAGCAAAAGTAGCTTGAGGACAGCCTTGCAGCAGCACTTCTCTCACCCCTGTGCAAAAGGCCCCTGGGCAGGCACTCACGGGCCCTGGCAAAGGGCAAGGCTCAGGGCCTCCGCCCGCAGGGAAGAAAAGGCCTCTCAATTGGCCGCTGCTGGCCCGTCAAGCCTGCTCCCAGGCTGCTTCACAGGCAGCATCCTTTGCTAGGACTGCACAAAGCTGACAGTCACCTCTGCCTTCTCCACACTCCATGTTCACAAGCTGCCTGCCAGAAGAAAGTTAGGCGCAGCCCCTGGGCCACAATCCTACTTGGCCCAGGGCACAGCGCCGGCAAGGTGTGTGTGCACCCGGCCTTTGCTGCAGCCGCAAGGAGATCTCCTGCCTCAGCCTCACCTTTCCTGCTCGGCCAGGCTCCCGAGGGCCCCAGCAGCAGGAAATTGGCCCAGCTGCCTGGCACCGGTGCCGGCAAAGGTACCACCTAGGCACTGCAGGTGCTGCCAATTGCCTGGACCAGGACACCAGGCCCTGGAAACTGCCACGTCTGGGCACTGCCGGGGGCAGCAAACATCAGATTCCAGTCAAGCTCCAGATGCTAGTAATGACAACACCAGGACTCTCTCTCTCTTTCTTTCTTTCTTGCTTTCTTGCTTTCTTTCTTGCTTTCTTTCTTGCTTTCTTTCTTGCTTTCTTGCTTTCTTGCTTTCTTGCCTTCTGGCTTTCTTTTCCTCCCCCTTTCCAAATCCCTGCAACTTCACCTCAGTCCTCCACACCTCCGCACTTTTTCCTTAGCCCTCCCAATTAAACTGACACGGCCTACAAAACACTTCAAGGATCCAAACTTACTAAAAGAAAGACCACGGCACCCCCTGCATTCCCACTCTGTGACACCACAGCCATTGCAGCCCCTGTGTTCCTCCTCTTTGTGACATCACAATGGGGGCAGCACAACATTCCCCCTCTTTGTGACACCACAGCCATTGCAGCCCCAGCGTTCCCCCTCTTTGTGACATCACAATGGGGGCAGCACAACATTCCCCCTCTTTGTGACACCACAGCCATTGCAGCCCCTGTGTTCCCCCTCTTTGTGACATCACAATGGGGGCAGCACAACATTCCCCCTCTTTGTGACACCACAGCCATTGCAGCCCCTGTGTTCCTGCTCTTTGTGACATCACAATGGGGGCAACAAAACATTCCCCCTCTTTGTGACACCACAGCCGTGCCAGCCCCAGCGTTACCTCCCTGGAGACGCCCAAAGGGAAGCGTCCTGAGCTGCGTCTAAGCAACAAAACTGACCGGCCACTGAACTGCTCTGGCTGGGACTGATGGGCATTTATTTCTCTGCACACAGCTCGAGGAAAATCACCTTGGCCACCCCCACAGTGCCACAGGCCTGTTTCAGATACACTTACTCAGCCCCGCCCAGAGCTGCTAGGGGGGAGTCGTTCAAAGAAAAAAACAAAAACCGCCAAAAGAAGAAGACTTCTTGGCCCCCAGCTGAGCTGCTCCCTCCCTCAGCACTTCCACCTGCACACAAACAGCACCTGAGACTGCAAGCAATCAGCAGTCCTCAGCTCCATCTGCAGCAAAAGTAGCTTGAGGACAGCCTTGCAGCAGCACTTCTCTCACCCCTGTGCAAAAGGCCCCTGGGCAGGCACTCACGGGCCCTGGCAAAGGGCAAGGCTCAGGGCCTCAGCCCGCAGGGAAGAAAAGGCCTCTCAATTGGCCGCTGCTGGCCCGTCAAGCCTGCTCCCAGGCTGCTTCACAGGCAGCATCCTTTGCTAGGACTGCACAAAGCTGACAGTCACCTCTGCCTTCTCCACACTCCATGTTCACAAGCTGCCTGCCAGAAGAAAGTTAGGCGCAGCCCCTGGGCCACAATCCTACTTGGCCCAGGGCACAGCGCCGGCAAGGTGTGTGTGCACCCGGCCTTTGCTGCAGCCGCAAGGAGATCTCCTGCCTCAGCCTCACCTTTCCTGCTCGGCCAGGCTCCCGAGGGCCCCAGCAGCAGGAAATTGGCCCAGCTGCCTGGCACCGGTGCCGGCAAAGGTACCACCTAGGCACTGCAGGTGCTGCCAATTGCCTGGACCAGGACACCAGGCCCTGGAAACTGCCACGTCTGGGCACTGCCGGGGGCAGCAAACATCAGATTCCAGTCAAGCTCCAGATGCTAGTAATGACAACACCAGGACTCTCTCTCTCTTTCTTTCTTTCTTTCTTTCTTGCTTTCTTGCTTTCTTTCTTGCTTTCTTTCTTGCTTTCTTTCTTGCTTTCTTGCTTTCTTGCCTTCTGGCTTTCTTTTCCTCCCCCTTTCCAAATCCCTGCAACTTCACCTCAGTCCTCCACACCTCCGCACTTTTTCCTTAGCCCTCCCAATTAAACTGACACGGCCTACCAAACACTTCAAGGATCCAAACTTACTAAAAGAAAGACCACGGCACCCCCTGCATTCCCACTCTGTGACACCACAGCCATTGCAGCCCCTGTGTTCCTCCTCTTTGTGACATCACAATGGGGGCAGCACAACATTCCCCCTCTTTGTGACACCACAGCCATTGCAGCCCCAGCGTTCCCCCTCATTGTGACATCACAATGGGGGCAGCACAACATTCCCCCTCTTTGTGACACCACAGCCATTGCAGCCCCTGTGCTCCCCCTCTTTGTGACATCACAATGGGGGCAGCAAAACATTCCCCCTCTTTGTGACACCACAGCCATTGCAGCCCCTGTGTTCCCCCTCTTTGTGACATCACAATGGGGGCAGCACAACATTCCCCCTCTTTGTGACACCACAGCCATTGCAGCCCCTGTGTTCCTCCTCTTTGTGACATCACAATGGGGGCAGCAAAACATTCCCCCTCTTTGTGACACCACAGCCGTGCCAGCCCCAGCGTTACCTCCCTGGAGACGCCCAAAGGGAAGCGTCCTGAGCTGCGTCTAAGCAACAAAACTGACCGGCCACTGAACTGCTCTGGCTGGGACTGATGGGCATTTATTTCTCTGCACACAGCTCGAGGAAAATCACCTTGGCCACCCCCACAGTGCCACAGGCCTGTTTCAGATACACTTACTCAGCCCCGCCCAGAGCTGCTAGGGGGGAGTCGTTCAAAGAAAGAAACAAAAACCGCCAAAAGAAGAAGACTTCTTGGCCCCCAGCTGAGCTGCTCCCTCCCTCAGCACTTGCACCTGCACACAAACAGCACCTGAGACTGCAAGCAATCAGCAGTCCTCAGCTCCATCTGCAGCAAAAGTAGCTTGAGGACAGCCTTGCAGCAGCACTTCTCTCACCCCTGTGCAAAAGGCCCCTGGGCAGGCACTCACGGGCCCTGGCAAAGGGCAAGGCTCAGGGCCTCCGCCCGCAGGGAAGAAAAGGCCTCTCAATTGGCCGCTGCTGGCCCGTCAAGCCTGCTCCCAGGCTGCTTCACAGGCAGCATCCTTTGCTAGGACTGCACAAAGCTGACAGTCACCTCTGCCTTCTCCACACTCCATGTTCACAAGCTGCCTGCCAGAAGAAAGTTAGGCGCAGCCCCTGGGCCACAATCCTACTTGGCCCAGGGCACAGCGCCGGCAAGGTGTGTGTGCACCCGGCCTTTGCTGCAGCCGCAAGGAGATCTCCTGCCTCAGCCTCACCTTTCCTGCTCGGCCAGGCTCCCGAGGGCCCCAGCAGCAGGAAATTGGCCCAGCTGCCTGGCACCGGTGCCGGCAAAGGTACCACCTAGGCACTGCAGGTGCTGCCAATTGCCTGGACCAGGACACCAGGCCCTGGAAACTGCCACGTCTGGGCACTGCCGGGGGCAGCAAACATCAGATTCCAGTCAAGCTCCAGATGCTAGTAATGACAACACCAGGACTCTCTCTCTCTTTCTTTCTTTCTTGCTTTCTTTCTTGCTTTCTTTCTTGCTTTCTTGCTTTCTTTCTTGCTTTCTTTCTTGCTTTCTTTCTTGCTTTCTTGCTTTCTTGCTTTCTTTCTTGCTTTCTTGCTTTCTGGCTTTCTTTTCCTCCCCCTTTCCAAATCCCTGCAACTTCACCTCAGTCCTCCACACCTCCGCACTTTTTCCTTAGCCCTCCCAATTAAACTGACACGGCCTACAAAACACTTCAAGGATCCAAACTTACTAAAAGAAAGACCACGGCACCCCCTGCATTCCCACTCTGTGACACCACAGCCATTGCAGCCCCTGTGTTCCTCCTCTTTGTGACATCACAATGGGGGCAGCACAACATTCCCCCTCTTTGTGACACCACAGCCATTGCAGCCCCAGCGTTCCCCCTCATTGTGACATCACAATGGGGGCAGCACAACATTCCCCCTCTTTGTGACACCACAGCCATTGCAGCCCCTGTGCTCCCCCTCTTTGTGACATCACAATGGGGGCAGCAAAACATTCCCCCTCTTTGTGACACCACAGCCATTGCAGCCCCTGTGTTCCCCCTCTTTGTGACATCACAATGGGGGCAGCACAACATTCCCCCTCTTTGTGACACCACAGCCATTGCAGCCCCTGTGTTCCTCCTCTTTGTGACATCACAATGGGGGCAGCAAAACATTCCCCCTCTTTGTGACACCACAGCCGTGCCAGCCCCAGCGTTACCTCCCTGGAGACGCCCAAAGGGAAGCGTCCTGAGCTGCGTCTAAGCAACAAAACTGACCGGCCACTGAACTGCTCTGGCTGGGACTGATGGGCATTTATTTCTCTGCACACAGCTCGAGGAAAATCACCTTGGCCACCCCCACAGTGCCACAGGCCTGTTTCAGATACACTTACTCAGCCCCGCCCAGAGCTGCTAGGGGGGAGTCGTTCAAAGAAAGAAACAAAAACCGCCAAAAGAAGAAGACTTCTTGGCCCCCAGCTGAGCTGCTCCCTCCCTCAGCACTTGCACCTGCACACAAACAGCACCTGAGACTGCAAGCAATCAGCAGTCCTCAGCTCCATCTGCAGCAAAAGTAGCTTGAGGACAGCCTTGCAGCAGCACTTCTCTCACCCCTGTGCAAAAGGCCCCTGGGCAGGCACTCACGGGCCCTGGCAAAGGGCAAGGCTCAGGGCCTCCGCCCGCAGGGAAGAAAAGGCCTCTCAATTGGCCGCTGCTGGCCCGTCAAGCCTGCTCCCAGGCTGCTTCACAGGCAGCATCCTTTGCTAGGACTGCACAAAGCTGACAGTCACCTCTGCCTTCTCCACACTCCATGTTCACAAGCTGCCTGCCAGAAGAAAGTTAGGCGCAGCCCCTGGGCCACAATCCTACTTGGCCCAGGGCACAGCGCCGGCAAGGTGTGTGTGCACCCGGCCTTTGCTGCAGCCGCAAGGAGATCTCCTGCCTCAGCCTCACCTTTCCTGCTCGGCCAGGCTCCCGAGGGCCCCAGCAGCAGGAAATTGGCCCAGCTGCCTGGCACCGGTGCCGGCAAAGGTACCACCTAGGCACTGCAGGTGCTGCCAATTGCCTGGACCAGGACACCAGGCCCTGGAAACTGCCACGTCTGGGCACTGCCGGGGGCAGCAAACATCAGATTCCAGTCAAGCTCCAGATGCTAGTAATGACAACACCAGGACTCTCTCTCTCTTTCTTTCTTTCTTGCTTTCTTTCTTGCTTTCTTTCTTGCTTTCTTTCTTGCTTTCTTGCTTTCTTTCTTGCTTTCTTTCTTGCTTTCTTTCTTGCTTTCTTGCTTTCTTGCTTTCTTTCTTGCTTTCTTGCTTTCTGGCTTTCTTTTCCTCCCCCTTTCCAAATCCCTGCAACTTCACCTCAGTCCTCCACACCTCCGCACTTTTTCCTTAGCCCTCCCAATTAAACTGACACGGCCTACAAAACACTTCAAGGATCCAAACTTACTAAAAGAAAGACCACGGCACCCCCTGCATTCCCACTCTGTGACACCACAGCCATTGCAGCCCCTGTGTTCCTCCTCTTTGTGACATCACAATGGGGGCAGCACAACATTCCCCCTCTTTGTGACACCACAGCCATTGCAGCCCCAGCGTTCCCCCTCATTGTGACATCACAATGGGGGCAGCACAACATTCCCCCTCTTTGTGACACCACAGCCATTGCAGCCCCTGTGCTCCCCCTCTTTGTGACATCACAATGGGGGCAGCAAAACATTCCCCCTCTTTGTGACACCACAGCCATTGCAGCCCCTGTGTTCCCCCTCTTTGTGACATCACAATGGGGGCAGCACAACATTCCCCCTCTTTGTGACACCACAGCCATTGCAGCCCCTGTGTTCCTCCTCTTTGTGACATCACAATGGGGGCAGCAAAACATTCCCCCTCTTTGTGACACCACAGCCGTGCCAGCCCCAGCGTTACCTCCCTGGAGACGCCCAAAGGGAAGCGTCCTGAGCTGCGTCTAAGCAACAAAACTGACCGGCCACTGAACTGCTCTGGCTGGGACTGATGGGCATTTATTTCTCTGCACACAGCTCGAGGAAAATCACCTTGGCCACCCCCACAGTGCCACAGGCCTGTTTCAGATACACTTACTCAGCCCCGCCCAGAGCTGCTAGGGGGGAGTCGTTCAAAGAAAGAAACAAAAACCGCCAAAAGAAGAAGACTTCTTGGCCCCCAGCTGAGCTGCTCCCTCCCTCAGCACTTGCACCTGCACACAAACAGCACCTGAGACTGCAAGCAATCAGCAGTCCTCAGCTCCATCTGCAGCAAAAGTAGCTTGAGGACAGCCTTGCAGCAGCACTTCTCTCACCCCTGTGCAAAAGGCCCCTGGGCAGGCACTCACGGGCCCTGGCAAAGGGCAAGGCTCAGGGCCTCCGCCCGCAGGGAAGAAAAGGCCTCTCAATTGGCCGCTGCTGGCCCGTCAAGCCTGCTCCCAGGCTGCTTCACAGGCAGCATCCTTTGCTAGGACTGCACAAAGCTGACAGTCACCTCTGCCTTCTCCACACTCCATGTTCACAAGCTGCCTGCCAGAAGAAAGTTAGGCGCAGCCCCTGGGCCACAATCCTACTTGGCCCAGGGCACAGCGCCGGCAAGGTGTGTGTGCACCCGGCCTTTGCTGCAGCCGCAAGGAGATCTCCTGCCTCAGCCTCACCTTTCCTGCTCGGCCAGGCTCCCGAGGGCCCCAGCAGCAGGAAATTGGCCCAGCTGCCTGGCACCGGTGCCGGCAAAGGTACCACCTAGGCACTGCAGGTGCTGCCAATTGCCTGGACCAGGACACCAGGCCCTGGAAACTGCCACGTCTGGGCACTGCCGGGGGCAGCAAACATCAGATTCCAGTCAAGCTCCAGATGCTAGTAATGACAACACCAGGACTCTCTCTCTCTTTCTTTCTTTCTTGCTTTCTTTCTTGCTTTCTTTCTTGCTTTCTTTCTTGCTTTCTTGCTTTCTTTCTTGCTTTCTTTCTTGCTTTCTTTCTTGCTTTCTTGCTTTCTTGCTTTCTTTCTTGCTTTCTTGCTTTCTGGCTTTCTTTTCCTCCCCCTTTCCAAATCCCTGCAACTTCACCTCAGTCCTCCACACCTCCGCACTTTTTCCTTAGCCCTCCCAATTAAACTGACACGGCCTACAAAACACTTCAAGGATCCAAACTTACTAAAAGAAAGACCACGGCACCCCCTGCATTCCCACTCTGTGACACCACAGCCATTGCAGCCCCTGTGTTCCTCCTCTTTGTGACATCACAATGGGGGCAGCACAACATTCCCCCTCTTTGTGACACCACAGCCATTGCAGCCCCAGCGTTCCCCCTCATTGTGACATCACAATGGGGGCAGCACAACATTCCCCCTCTTTGTGACACCACAGCCATTGCAGCCCCTGTGCTCCCCCTCTTTGTGACATCACAATGGGGGCAGCAAAACATTCCCCCTCTTTGTGACACCACAGCCATTGCAGCCCCTGTGTTCCCCCTCTTTGTGACATCACAATGGGGGCAGCACAACATTCCCCCTCTTTGTGACACCACAGCCATTGCAGCCCCTGTGTTCCTCCTCTTTGTGACATCACAATGGGGGCAGCAAAACATTCCCCCTCTTTGTGACACCACAGCCGTGCCAGCCCCAGCGTTACCTCCCTGGAGACGCCCAAAGGGAAGCGTCCTGAGCTGCGTCTAAGCAACAAAACTGACCGGCCACTGAACTGCTCTGGCTGGGACTGATGGGCATTTATTTCTCTGCACACAGCTCGAGGAAAATCACCTTGGCCACCCCCACAGTGCCACAGGCCTGTTTCAGATACACTTACTCAGCCCCGCCCAGAGCTGCTAGGGGGGAGTCGTTCAAAGAAAAAAACAAAAACCGCCAAAAGAAGAAGACTTCTTGGCCCCCAGCTGAGCTGCTCCCTCCCTCAGCACTTCCACCTGCACACAAACAGCACCTGAGACTGCAAGCAATCAGCAGTCCTCAGCTCCATCTGCAGCAAAAGTAGCTTGAGGACAGCCTTGCAGCAGCACTTCTCTCACCCCTGTGCAAAAGGCCCCTGGGCAGGCACTCACGGGCCCTGGCAAAGGGCAAGGCTCAGGGCCTCCGCCCGCAGGGAAGAAAAGGCCTCTCAATTGGCCGCTGCTGGCCCGTCAAGCCTGCTCCCAGGCTGCTTCACAGGCAGCATCCTTTGCTAGGACTGCACAAAGCTGACAGTCACCTCTGCCTTCTCCACACTCCATGTTCACAAGCTGCCTGCCAGAAGAAAGTTAGGCGCAGCCCCTGGGCCACAATCCTACTTGGCCCAGGGCACAGCGCCGGCAAGGTGTGTGTGCACCCGGCCTTTGCTGCAGCCGCAAGGAGATCTCCTGCCTCAGCCTCACCTTTCCTGCTCGGCCAGGCTCCCGAGGGCCCCAGCAGCAGGAAATTGGCCCAGCTGCCTGGCACCGGTGCCGGCAAAGGTACCACCTAGGCACTGCAGGTGCTGCCAATTGCCTGGACCAGGACACCAGGCCCTGGAAACTGCCACGTCTGGGCACTGCCGGGGGCAGCAAACATCAGATTCCAGTCAAGCTCCAGATGCTAGTAATGACAACACCAGGACTCTCTCTCTCTTTCTTTCTTTCTTGCTTTCTTTCTTGCTTTCTTTCTTGCTTTCTTTCTTGCTTTCTTGCTTTCTTTCTTGCTTTCTTTCTTGCTTTCTTTCTTGCTTTCTTGCTTTCTTGCTTTCTTTCTTGCTTTCTTGCTTTCTGGCTTTCTTTTCCTCCCCCTTTCCAAATCCCTGCAACTTCACCTCAGTCCTCCACACCTCCGCACTTTTTCCTTAGCCCTCCCAATTAAACTGACACGGCCTACAAAACACTTCAAGGATCCAAACTTACTAAAAGAAAGACCACGGCACCCCCTGCATTCCCACTCTGTGACACCACAGCCATTGCAGCCCCTGTGTTCCTCCTCTTTGTGACATCACAATGGGGGCAGCACAACATTCCCCCTCTTTGTGACACCACAGCCATTGCAGCCCCAGCGTTCCCCCTCATTGTGACATCACAATGGGGGCAGCACAACATTCCCCCTCTTTGTGACACCACAGCCATTGCAGCCCCTGTGCTCCCCCTCTTTGTGACATCACAATGGGGGCAGCAAAACATTCCCCCTCTTTGTGACACCACAGCCATTGCAGCCCCTGTGTTCCCCCTCTTTGTGACATCACAATGGGGGCAGCACAACATTCCCCCTCTTTGTGACACCACAGCCATTGCAGCCCCTGTGTTCCTCCTCTTTGTGACATCACAATGGGGGCAGCAAAACATTCCCCCTCTTTGTGACACCACAGCCGTGCCAGCCCCAGCGTTACCTCCCTGGAGACGCCCAAAGGGAAGCGTCCTGAGCTGCGTCTAAGCAACAAAACTGACCGGCCACTGAACTGCTCTGGCTGGGACTGATGGGCATTTATTTCTCTGCACACAGCTCGAGGAAAATCACCTTGGCCACCCCCACAGTGCCACAGGCCTGTTTCAGATACACTTACTCAGCCCCGCCCAGAGCTGCTAGGGGGGAGTCGTTCAAAGAAAGAAACAAAAACCGCCAAAAGAAGAAGACTTCTTGGCCCCCAGCTGAGCTGCTCCCTCCCTCAGCACTTCCACCTGCACACAAACAGCACCTGAGACTGCAAGCAATCAGCAGTCCTCAGCTCCATCTGCAGCAAAAGTAGCTTGAGGACAGCCTTGCAGCAGCACTTCTCTCACCCCTGTGCAAAAGGCCCCTGGGCAGGCACTCACGGGCCCTGGCAAAGGGCAAGGCTCAGGGCCTCAGCCCGCAGGGAAGAAAAGGCCTCTCAATTGGCCGCTGCTGGCCCGTCAAGCCTGCTCCCAGGCTGCTTCACAGGCAGCATCCTTTGCTAGGACTGCACAAAGCTGACAGTCACCTCTGCCTTCTCCACACTCCATGTTCACAAGCTGCCTGCCAGAAGAAAGTTAGGCGCAGCCCCTGGGCCACAATCCTACTTGGCCCAGGGCACAGCGCCGGCAAGGTGTGTGTGCACCCGGCCTTTGCTGCAGCCGCAAGGAGATCTCCTGCCTCAGCCTCACCTTTCCTGCTCGGCCAGGCTCCCGAGGGCCCCAGCAGCAGGAAATTGGCCCAGCTGCCTGGCACCGGTGCCGGCAAAGGTACCACCTAGGCACTGCAGGTGCTGCCAATTGCCTGGACCAGGACACCAGGCCCTGGAAACTGCCACGTCTGGGCACTGCCGGGGGCAGCAAACATCAGATTCCAGTCAAGCTCCAGATGCTAGTAATGACAACACCAGGACTCTCTCTCTCTTTCTTTCTTTCTTTCTTTCTTTCTTTCTTGCTTTCTTTCTTGCTTTCTTTCTTGCTTTCTTGCTTTCTTTCTTGCTTTCTTTCTTGCTTTCTTTCTTGCTTTCTTGCTTTCTTGCTTTCTTTCTTGCTTTCTTGCTTTCTGGCTTTCTTTTCCTCCCCCTTTCCAAATCCCTGCAACTTCACCTCAGTCCTCCACACCTCCGCACTTTTTCCTTAGCCCTCCCAATTAAACTGACACGGCCTACAAAACACTTCAAGGATCCAAACTTACTAAAAGAAAGACCACGGCACCCCCTGCATTCCCACTCTGTGACACCACAGCCATTGCAGCCCCTGTGTTCCTCCTCTTTGTGACATCACAATGGGGGCAGCACAACATTCCCCCTCTTTGTGACACCACAGCCATTGCAGCCCCAGCGTTCCCCCTCATTGTGACATCACAATGGGGGCAGCACAACATTCCCCCTCTTTGTGACACCACAGCCATTGCAGCCCCTGTGCTCCCCCTCTTTGTGACATCACAATGGGGGCAGCAAAACATTCCCCCTCTTTGTGACACCACAGCCATTGCAGCCCCTGTGTTCCCCCTCTTTGTGACATCACAATGGGGGCAGCAAAACATTCCCCCTCTTTGTGACACCACAGCCATTGCAGCCCCTGTGTTCCCCCTCTTTGTGACATCACAATGGCGGCAGCACAACATTCCCCCTCTTTGTGACACCACAGCCATTGCAGCCCCTGTGTTCCTCCTCTTTGTGACATCACAATGGGGGCAGCAAAACATTCCCCCTCTTTGTGACACCACAGCCATGCCAGCCCCAGCGTTACCTCCCTGGAGACGCCCAAAGGGAAGCGTCCTGAGCTGCGTCTAAGCAACAAAACTGACCGGCCACTGAACTGCTCTGGCTGGGACTGATGGGCATTTATTTCTCTGCACACAGCTCGAGGAAAATCACCTTGGCCACCCCCACAGTGCCACAGGCCTGTTTCAGATACACTTACTCAGCCCCGCCCAGAGCTGCTAGGGGGGAGTCGTTCAAAGAAAGAAACAAAAACCGCCAAAAGAAGAAGACTTCTTGGCCCCCAGCTGAGCTGCTCCCTCCCTCAGCACTTCCACCTGCACACAAACAGCACCTGAGACTGCAAGCAATCAGCAGTCCTCAGCTCCATCTGCAGCAAAAGTAGCTTGAGGACAGCCTTGCAGCAGCACTTCTCTCACCCCTGTGCAAAAGGCCCCTGGGCAGGCACTCACGGGCCCTGGCAAAGGGCAAGGCTCAGGGCCTCAGCCCGCAGGGAAGAAAAGGCCTCTCAATTGGCCGCTGCTGGCCCGTCAAGCCTGCTCCCAGGCTGCTTCACAGGCAGCATCCTTTGCTAGGACTGCACAAAGCTGACAGTCACCTCTGCCTTCTCCACACTCCATGTTCACAAGCTGCCTGCCAGAAGAAAGTTAGGCGCAGCCCCTGGGCCACAATCCTACTTGGCCCAGGGCACAGCGCCGGCAAGGTGTGTGTGCACCCGGCCTTTGCTGCAGCCGCAAGGAGATCTCCTGCCTCAGCCTCACCTTTCCTGCTCGGCCAGGCTCCCGAGGGCCCCAGCAGCAGGAAATTGGCCCAGCTGCCTGGCACCGGTGCCGGCAAAGGTACCACCTAGGCACTGCAGGTGCTGCCAATTGCCTGGACCAGGACACCAGGCCCTGGAAACTGCCACGTCTGGGCACTGCCGGGGGCAGCAAACATCAGATTCCAGTCAAGCTCCAGATGCTAGTAATGACAACACCAGGACTCTCTCTCTCTTTCTTTCTTTCTTGCTTTCTTGCTTTCTTTCTTGCTTTCTTTCTTGCTTTCTTGCTTTCTTTCTTGCTTTCTTTGTTGCTTTCTTTCTTGCTTTCTTGCTTTCTTGCTTTCTTTCTTGCTTTCTTGCTTTCTGGCTTTCTTTTCCTCCCCCTTTCCAAATCCCTGCAACTTCACCTCAGTCCTCCACACCTCCGCACTTTTTCCTTAGCCCTCCCAATTAAACTGACACGGCCTACAAAACACTTCAAGGATCCAAACTTACTAAAAGAAAGACCACGGCACCCCCTGCATTCCCACTCTGTGACACCACAGCCATTGCAGCCCCTGTGTTCCTCCTCTTTGTGACATCACAATGGGGGCAGCACAACATTCCCCCTCTTTGTGACACCACAGCCATTGCAGCCCCAGCGTTCCCCCTCTTTGTGACATCACAATGGGGGCAGCACAACATTCCCCCTCTTTGTGACACCACAGCCATTGCAGCCCCTGTGCTCCCCCTCTTTGTGACATCACAATGGGGGCAGCACAACATTCCCCCTCTTTGTGACACCACAGCCATTGCAGCCCCTGTGCTCCCCCTCTTTGTGACATCACAATGGGGGCAGCACAACATTCCCCCTCTTTGTGACACCACAGCCATTGCAGCCCCTGTGCTCCCCCTCTTTGTGACATCACAATGGGGGCAGCAAAACATTCCCCCTCTTTGTGACACCACAGCCGTGCCAGCCCCAGCGTTACCTCCCTGGAGACGCCCAAAGGGAAGCGTCCTGAGCTGCGTCTAAGCAACAAAACTGACCGGCCACTGAACTGCTCTGGCTGGGACTGATGGGCATTTATTTCTCTGCACACAGCTCGAGGAAAATCACCTTGGCCACCCCCACAGTGCCACAGGCCTGTTTCAGATACACTTACTCAGCCCCGCCCAGAGCTGCTAGGGGGGAGTCGTTCAAAGAAAGAAACAAAAACCGCCAAAAGAAGAAGACTTCTTGGCCCCCAGCTGAGCTGCTCCCTCCCTCAGCACTTCCACCTGCACACAAACAGCACCTGAGACTGCAAGCAATCAGCAGTCCTCAGCTCCATCTGCAGCAAAAGTAGCTTGAGGACAGCCTTGCAGCAGCACTTCTCTCACCCCTGTGCAAAAGGCCCCTGGGCAGGCACTCACGGGCCCTGGCAAAGGGCAAGGCTCAGGGCCTCAGCCCGCAGGGAAGAAAAGGCCTCTCAATTGGCCGCTGCTGGCCCGTCAAGCCTGCTCCCAGGCTGCTTCACAGGCAGCATCCTTTGCTAGGACTGCACAAAGCTGACAGTCACCTCTGCCTTCTCCACACTCCATGTTCACAAGCTGCCTGCCAGAAGAAAGTTAGGTGCAGCCCCTGGGCCACAATCCTACTTGGCCCAGGGCACAGCGCCGGCAAGGTGTGTGTGCACCCGGCCTTTGCTGCAGCCGCAAGGAGATCTCCTGCCTCAGCCTCACCTTTCCTGCTCGGCCAGGCTCCCGAGGGCCCCAGCAGCAGGAAATTGGCCCAGCTGCCTGGCACCGGTGCCGGCAAAGGTACCACCTAGGCACTGCAGGTGCTGCCAATTGCCTGGACCAGGACACCAGGCCCTGGAAACTGCCACGTCTGGGCACTGCCGGGGGCAGCAAACATCAGATTCCAGTCAAGCTCCAGATGCTAGTAATGACAACACCAGGACTCTCTCTCTCTTTCTTTCTTTCTTGCTTTCTTGCTTTCTTTCTTGCTTTCTTTCTTGCTTTCTTTCTTGCTTTCTTGCTTTCTTGCCTTCTGGCTTTCTTTTCCTCCCCCTTTCCAAATCCCTGCAACTTCACCTCAGTCCTCCACACCTCCGCACTTTTTCCTTAGCCCTCCCAATTAAACTGACACGGCCTACAAAACACTTCAAGGATCCAAACTTACTAAAAGAAAGACCACGGCACCCCCTGCATTCCCACTCTGTGACACCACAGCCATTGCAGCCCCTGTGTTCCTCCTCTTTGTGACATCACAATGGGGGCAGCACAACATTCCCCCTCTTTGTGACACCACAGCCATTGCAGCCCCAGCGTTCCCCCTCATTGTGACATCACAATGGGGGCAGCACAACATTCCCCCTCTTTGTGACACCACAGCCATTGCAGCCCCTGTGCTCCCCCTCTTTGTGACATCACAATGGGGGCAGCAAAACATTCCCCCTCTTTGTGACACCACAGCCATTGCAGCCCCTGTGTTCCCCCTCTTTGTGACATCACAATGGGGGCAGCAAAACATTCCCCCTCTTTGTGACACCACAGCCATTGCAGCCCCTGTGTTCCCCCTCTTTGTGACATCACAATGGGGGCAGCACAACATTCCCCCTCTTTGTGACACCACAGCCATTGCAGCCCCTGTGTTCCTCCTCTTTGTGACATCACAATGGGGGCAGCAAAACATTCCCCCTCTTTGTGACACCACAGCCGTGCCAGCCCCAGCGTTACCTCCCTGGAGACGCCCAAAGGGAAGCGTCCTGAGCTGCGTCTAAGCAACAAAACTGACCGGCCACTGAACTGCTCTGGCTGGGACTGATGGGCATTTATTTCTCTGCACACAGCTCGAGGAAAATCACCTTGGCCACCCCCACAGTGCCACAGGCCTGTTTCAGATACACTTACTCAGCCCCGCCCAGAGCTGCTAGGGGGGAGTCGTTCAAAGAAAGAAACAAAAACCGCCAAAAGAAGAAGACTTCTTGGCCCCCAGCTGAGCTGCTCCCTCCCTCAGCACTTCCACCTGCACACAAACAGCACCTGAGACTGCAAGCAATCAGCAGTCCTCAGCTCCATCTGCAGCAAAAGTAGCTTGAGGACAGCCTTGCAGCAGCACTTCTCTCACCCCTGTGCAAAAGGCCCCTGGGCAGGCACTCACGGGCCCTGGCAAAGGGCAAGGCTCAGGGCCTCCGCCCGCAGGGAAGAAAAGGCCTCTCAATTGGCCGCTGCTGGCCCGTCAAGCCTGCTCCCAGGCTGCTTCACAGGCAGCATCCTTTGCTAGGACTGCACAAAGCTGACAGTCACCTCTGCCTTCTCCACACTCCATGTTCACAAGCTGCCTGCCAGAAGAAAGTTAGGCGCAGCCCCTGGGCCACAATCCTACTTGGCCCAGGGCACAGCGCCGGCAAGGTGTGTGTGCACCCGGCCTTTGCTGCAGCCGCAAGGAGATCTCCTGCCTCAGCCTCACCTTTCCTGCTCGGCCAGGCTCCCGAGGGCCCCAGCAGCAGGAAATTGGCCCAGCTGCCTGGCACCGGTGCCGGCAAAGGTACCACCTAGGCACTGCAGGTGCTGCCAATTGCCTGGACCAGGACACCAGGCCCTGGAAACTGCCACGTCTGGGCACTGCCGGGGGCAGCAAACATCAGATTCCAGTCAAGCTCCAGATGCTAGTAATGACAACACCAGGACTCTCTCTCTCTTGCTTTCTTGCTTTCTTTCTTGCTTTCTTTCTTGCTTTCTTTCTTGCTTTCTTGCTTTCTTTCTTGCTTTCTTTCTTGCTTTCTTTCTTGCTTTCTTGCTTTCTTGCTTTCTTTCTTGCTTTCTTGCTTTCTGGCTTTCTTTTCCTCCCCCTTTCCAAATCCCTGCAACTTCACCTCAGTCCTCCACACCTCCGCACTTTTTCCTTAGCCCTCCCAATTAAACTGACACGGCCTACAAAACACTTCAAGGATCCAAACTTACTAAAAGAAAGACCACGGCACCCCCTGCATTCCCACTCTGTGACACCACAGCCATTGCAGCCCCTGTGTTCCTCCTCTTTGTGACATCACAATGGGGGCAGCACAACATTCCCCCTCTTTGTGACACCACAGCCATTGCAGCCCCTGTGTTCCTCCTCTTTGTGACATCACAATGGGGGCAGCAAAACATTCCCCCTCTTTGTGACACCACAGCCGTGCCAGCCCCAGCGTTACCTCCCTGGAGACGCCCAAAGGGAAGCGTCCTGAGCTGCGTCTAAGCAACAAAACTGACCGGCCACTGAACTGCTCTGGCTGGGACTGATGGGCATTTATTTCTCTGCACACAGCTCGAGGAAAATCACCTTGCCACCCCCACAGTGCCACAGGCCTGTTTCAGATACACTTACTCAGCCCCGCCCAGAGCTGCTAGGGGGGAGTCGTTCAAAGAAAGAAACAAAAACCGCCAAAAGAAGAAGACTTCTTGGCCCCCAGCTGAGCTGCTCCCTCCCTCAGCACTTCCACCTGCACACAAACAGCACCTGAGACTGCAAGCAATCAGCAGTCCTCAGCTCCATCTGCAGCAAAAGTAGCTTGAGGACAGCCTTGCAGCAGCACTTCTCTCACCCCTGTGCAAAAGGCCCCTGGGCAGGCACTCACGGGCCCTGGCAAAGGGCAAGGCTCAGGGCCTCAGCCCGCAGGGAAGAAAAGGCCTCTCAATTGGCCGCTGCTGGCCCGTCAAGCCTGCTCCCAGGCTGCTTCACAGGCAGCATCCTTTGCTAGGACTGCACAAAGCTGACAGTCACCTCTGCCTTCTCCACACTCCATGTTCACAAGCTGCCTGCCAGAAGAAAGTTAGGCGCAGCCCCTGGGCCACAATCCTACTTGGCCCAGGGCACAGCGCCGGCAAGGTGTGTGTGCACCCGGCCTTTGCTGCAGCCGCAAGGAGATCTCCTGCCTCAGCCTCACCTTTCCTGCTCGGCCAGGCTCCCGAGGGCCCCAGCAGCAGGAAATTGGCCCAGCTGCCTGGCACCGGTGCCGGCAAAGGTACCACCTAGGCACTGCAGGTGCTGCCAATTGCCTGGACCAGGACACCAGGCCCTGGAAACTGCCACGTCTGGGCACTGCCGGGGGCAGCAAACATCAGATTCCAGTCAAGCTCCAGATGCTAGTAATGACAACACCAGGACTCTCTCTCTCTTGCTTTCTTGCTTTCTTTCTTGCTTTCTTTCTTGCTTTCTTTCTTGCTTTCTTGCTTTCTTTCTTGCTTTCTTTGTTGCTTTCTTTCTTGCTTTCTTGCTTTCTTGCTTTCTTTCTTGCTTTCTTGCTTTCTGGCTTTCTTTTCCTCCCCCTTTCCAAATCCCTGCAACTTCACCTCAGTCCTCCACACCTCCGCACTTTTTCCTTAGCCCTCCCAATTAAACTGACACGGCCTACAAAACACTTCAAGGATCCAAACTTACTAAAAGAAAGACCACGGCACCCCCTGCATTCCCACTCTGTGACACCACAGCCATTGCAGCCCCTGTGTTCCTCCTCTTTGTGACATCACAATGGGGGCAGCACAACATTCCCCCTCTTTGTGACACCACAGCCATTGCAGCCCCAGCGTTCCCCCTCTTTGTGACATCACAATGGGGGCAGCACAACATTCCCCCTCTTTGTGACACCACAGCCATTGCAGCCCCTGTGCTCCCCCTCTTTGTGACATCACAATGGGGGCAGCACAACATTCCCCCTCTTTGTGACACCACAGCCATTGCAGCCCCTGTGCTCCCCCTCTTTGTGACATCACAATGGGGGCAGCACAACATTCCCCCTCTTTGTGACACCACAGCCATTGCAGCCCCTGTGCTCCCCCTCTTTGTGACATCACAATGGGGGCAGCAAAACATTCCCCCTCTTTGTGACACCACAGCCGTGCCAGCCCCAGCGTTACCTCCCTGGAGACGCCCAAAGGGAAGCGTCCTGAGCTGCGTCTAAGCAACAAAACTGACCGGCCACTGAACTGCTCTGGCTGGGACTGATGGGCATTTATTTCTCTGCACACAGCTCGAGGAAAATCACCTTGGCCACCCCCACAGTGCCACAGGCCTGTTTCAGATACACTTACTCAGCCCCGCCCAGAGCTGCTAGGGGGGAGTCGTTCAAAGAAAGAAACAAAAACCGCCAAAAGAAGAAGACTTCTTGGCCCCCAGCTGAGCTGCTCCCTCCCTCAGCACTTCCACCTGCACACAAACAGCACCTGAGACTGCAAGCAATCAGCAGTCCTCAGCTCCATCTGCAGCAAAAGTAGCTTGAGGACAGCCTTGCAGCAGCACTTCTCTCACCCCTGTGCAAAAGGCCCCTGGGCAGGCACTCACGGGCCCTGGCAAAGGGCAAGGCTCAGGGCCTCAGCCCGCAGGGAAGAAAAGGCCTCTCAATTGGCCGCTGCTGGCCCGTCAAGCCTGCTCCCAGGCTGCTTCACAGGCAGCATCCTTTGCTAGGACTGCACAAAGCTGACAGTCACCTCTGCCTTCTCCACACTCCATGTTCACAAGCTGCCTGCCAGAAGAAAGTTAGGTGCAGCCCCTGGGCCACAATCCTACTTGGCCCAGGGCACAGCGCCGGCAAGGTGTGTGTGCACCCGGCCTTTGCTGCAGCCGCAAGGAGATCTCCTGCCTCAGCCTCACCTTTCCTGCTCGGCCAGGCTCCCGAGGGCCCCAGCAGCAGGAAATTGGACCAGCTGCCTGGCACCGGTGCCGGCAAAGGTACCACCTAGGCACTGCAGGTGCTGCCAATTGCCTGGACCAGGACACCAGGCCCTGGAAACTGCCACGTCTGGGCACTGCCGGGGGCAGCAAACATCAGATTCCAGTCAAGCTCCAGATGCTAGTAATGACAACACCAGGACTCTCTCTCTCTTTCTTTCTTTCTTGCTTTCTTGCTTTCTTTCTTGCTTTCTTTCTTGCTTTCTTTCTTGCTTTCTTGCTTTCTTGCCTTCTGGCTTTCTTTTCCTCCCCCTTTCCAAATCCCTGCAACTTCACCTCAGTCCTCCACACCTCCGCACTTTTTCCTTAGCCCTCCCAATTAAACTGACACGGCCTACAAAACACTTCAAGGATCCAAACTTACTAAAAGAAAGACCACGGCACCCCCTGCATTCCCACTCTGTGACACCACAGCCATTGCAGCCCCTGTGTTCCTCCTCTTTGTGACATCACAATGGGGGCAGCACAACATTCCCCCTCTTTTTGACACCACAGCCATTGCAGCCCCTGTGTTCCTCCTCTTTGTGACATCACAATGGGGGCAGCAAAACATTCCCCCTCTTTGTGACACCACAGCCGTGCCAGCCCCAGCGTTACCTCCCTGGAGACGCCCAAAGGGAAGCGTCCTGAGCTGCGTCTAAGCAACAAAACTGACCGGCCACTGAACTGCTCTGGCTGGGACTGATGGGCATTTATTTCTCTGCACACAGCTCGAGGAAAATCACCTTGGCCACCCCCACAGTGCCACAGGCCTGTTTCAGATACACTTACTCAGCCCCGCCCAGAGCTGCTAGGGGGGAGTCGTTCAAAGAAAGAAACAAAAACCGCCAAAAGAAGAAGACTTCTTGGCCCCCAGCTGAGCTGCTCCCTCCCTCAGCACTTCCACCTGCACACAAACAGCACCTGAGACTGCAAGCAATCAGCAGTCCTCAGCTCCATCTGCAGCAAAAGTAGCTTGAGGACAGCCTTGCAGCAGCACTTCTCTCACCCCTGTGCAAAAGGCCCCTGGGCAGGCACTCACGGGCCCTGGCAAAGGGCAAGGCTCAGGGCCTCCGCCCGCAGGGAAGAAAAGGCCTCTCAATTGGCCGCTGCTGGCCCGTCAAGCCTGCTCCCAGGCTGCTTCACAGGCAGCATCCTTTGCTAGGACTGCACAAAGCTGACAGTCACCTCTGCCTTCTCCACACTCCATGTTCACAAGCTGCCTGCCAGAAGAAAGTTAGGTGCAGCCCCTGGGCCACAATCCTACTTGGCCCAGGGCACAGCGCCGGCAAGGTGTGTGTGCACCCGGCCTTTGCTGCAGCCGCAAGGAGATCTCCTGCCTCAGCCTCACCTTTCCTGCTCGGCCAGGCTCCCGAGGGCCCCAGCAGCAGGAAATTGGCCCAGCTGCCTGGCACCGGTGCCGGCAAAGGTACCACCTAGGCACTGCAGGTGCTGCCAATTGCCTGGACCAGGACACCAGGCCCTGGAAACTGCCACGTCTGGGCACTGCCGGGGGCAGCAAACATCAGATTCCAGTCAAGCTCCAGATGCTAGTAATGACAACACCAGGACTCTCTCTCTCTTTCTTTCTTTCTTGCTTTCTTGCTTTCTTTCTTGCTTTCTTTCTTGCTTTCTTTCTTGCTTTCTTGCTTTCTTGCCTTCTGGCTTTCTTTTCCTCCCCCTTTCCAAATCCCTGCAACTTCACCTCAGTCCTCCACACCTCCGCACTTTTTCCTTAGCCCTCCCAATTAAACTGACACGGCCTACAAAACACTTCAAGGATCCAAACTTACTAAAAGAAAGACCACGGCACCCCCTGCTTTCCCACTCTGTGACACCACAGCCATTGCAGCCCCTGTGTTCCTCCTCTTTGTGACATCACAATGGGGGCAGCACAACATTCCCCCTCTTTGTGACACCACAGCCGTGCCAGCCCCAGCGTTCCCCCTCATTGTGACATCACAATGGGGGCAGCACAACATTCCCCCTCTTTGTGACACCACAGCCATTGCAGCCCCTGTGCTCCCCCTCTTTGTGACATCACAATGGGGGCAGCAAAACATTCCCCCTCTTTGTGACACCACAGCCATTGCAGCCCCTGTGTTCCCCCTCTTTGTGACATCACAATGGGGGCAGCAAAACATTCCCCCTCTTTGTGACACCACAGCCATTGCAGCCCCTGTGTTCCTCCTCTTTGTGACATCACAATGGCGGCAGCACAACATTCCCCCTCTTTGTGACACCACAGCCATTGCAGCCCCTGTGTTCCTCCTCTTTGTGACATCACAATGGGGGCAGCAAAACATTCCCCCTCTTTGTGACACCACAGCCGTGCCAGCCCCAGCGTTACCTCCCTGGAGACGCCCAAAGGGAAGCGTCCTGAGCTGCGTCTAAGCAACAAAACTGACCGGCCACTGAACTGCTCTGGCTGGGACTGATGGGCATTTATTTCTCTGCACACAGCTCGAGGAAAATCACCTTGGCCACCCCCACAGTGCCACAGGCCTGTTTCAGATACACTTACTCAGCCCCGCCCAGAGCTGCTAGGGGGGAGTCGTTCAAAGAAAGAAACAAAAACCGCCAAAAGAAGAAGACTTCTTGGCCCCCAGCTGAGCTGCTCCCTCCCTCAGCACTTGCACCTGCACACAAACAGCACCTGAGACTGCAAGCAATCAGCAGTCCTCAGCTCCATCTGCAGCAAAAGTAGCTTGAGGACAGCCTTGCAGCAGCACTTCTCTCACCCCTGTGCAAAAGGCCCCTGGGCAGGCACTCACGGGCCCTGGCAAAGGGCAAGGCTCAGGGCCTCCGCCCGCAGGGAAGAAAAGGCCTCTCAATTGGCCGCTGCTGGCCCGTCAAGCCTGCTCCCAGGCTGCTTCACAGGCAGCATCCTTTGCTAGGACTGCACAAAGCTGACAGTCACCTCTGCCTTCTCCACACTCCATGTTCACAAGCTGCCTGCCAGAAGAAAGTTAGGCGCAGCCCCTGGGCCACAATCCTACTTGGCCCAGGGCACAGCGCCGGCAAGGTGTGTGTGCACCCGGCCTTTGCTGCAGCCGCAAGGAGATCTCCTGCCTCAGCCTCACCTTTCCTGCTCGGCCAGGCTCCCGAGGGCCCCAGCAGCAGGAAATTGGCCCAGCTGCCTGGCA
Organism: Zosterops lateralis; assembly: GCF_965231275.1. Taxonomy (NCBI): domain Eukaryota; kingdom Metazoa; phylum Chordata; class Aves; order Passeriformes; family Zosteropidae; genus Zosterops; species Zosterops lateralis. The sequence continues at coordinate 39,088 of NW_028154451.1, forward strand.
CCGGTGCCGGCAAAGGTACCACCTAGGCACTGCAGGTGCTGCCAATTGCCTGGACCAGGACACCAGGCCCTGGAAACTGCCACGTCTGGGCACTGCCGGGGGCAGCAAACATCAGATTCCAGTCAAGCTCCAGATGCTAGTAATGACAACACCAGGACTCTCTCTCTCTTTCTTGCTTTCTTTCTTGCTTTCTTGCTTTCTTTCTTGCTTTCTTGCTTTCTTGCTTTCTTTCTTGCTTTCTTGCTTGCTTTCTTGCTTTCTTTCTTGCTTTCTTTCTTGCTTTCTTGCTTTCTTGCTTTCTTGCCTTCTGGCTTTCTTTTCCTCCCCCTTTCCAAATCCCTGCAACTTCACCTCAGTCCTCCACACCTCCGCACTTTTTCCTTAGCCCTCCCAATTAAACTGACACGGCCTACAAAACACTTCAAGGATCCAAACTTACTAAAAGAAAGACCACGGCACCCCCTGCTTTCCCACTCTGTGACACCACAGCCATTGCAGCCCCTGTGTTCCTCCTCTTTGTGACATCACAATGGGGGCAGCACAACATTCCCCCTCTTTGTGACACCACAGCCGTGCCAGCCCCAGCGTTCCCCCTCATTGTGACATCACAATGGGGGCAGCACAACATTCCCCCTCTTTGTGACACCACAGCCATTGCAGCCCCTGTGCTCCCCCTCTTTGTGACATCACAATGGGGGCAGCAAAACATTCCCCCTCTTTGTGACACCACAGCCATTGCAGCCCCTGTGTTCCCCCTCTTTGTGACATCACAATGGGGGCAGCAAAACATTCCCCCTCTTTGTGACACCACAGCCATTGCAGCCCCTGTGTTCCTCCTCTTTGTGACATCACAATGGCGGCAGCACAACATTCCCCCTCTTTGTGACACCACAGCCATTGCAGCCCCTGTGTTCCTCCTCTTTGTGACATCACAATGGGGGCAGCAAAACATTCCCCCTCTTTGTGACACCACAGCCGTGCCAGCCCCAGCGTTACCTCCCTGGAGACGCCCAAAGGGAAGCGTCCTGAGCTGCGTCTAAGCAACAAAACTGACCGGCCACTGAACTGCTCTGGCTGGGACTGATGGGCATTTATTTCTCTGCACACAGCTCGAGGAAAATCACCTTGGCCACCCCCACAGTGCCACAGGCCTGTTTCAGATACACTTACTCAGCCCCGCCCAGAGCTGCTAGGGGGGAGTCGTTCAAAGAAAGAAACAAAAACCGCCAAAAGAAGAAGACTTCTTGGCCCCCAGCTGAGCTGCTCCCTCCCTCAGCACTTGCACCTGCACACAAACAGCACCTGAGACTGCAAGCAATCAGCAGTCCTCAGCTCCATCTGCAGCAAAAGTAGCTTGAGGACAGCCTTGCAGCAGCACTTCTCTCACCCCTGTGCAAAAGGCCCCTGGGCAGGCACTCACGGGCCCTGGCAAAGGGCAAGGCTCAGGGCCTCCGCCCGCAGGGAAGAAAAGGCCTCTCAATTGGCCGCTGCTGGCCCGTCAAGCCTGCTCCCAGGCTGCTTCACAGGCAGCATCCTTTGCTAGGACTGCACAAAGCTGACAGTCACCTCTGCCTTCTCCACACTCCATGTTCACAAGCTGCCTGCCAGAAGAAAGTTAGGCGCAGCCCCTGGGCCACAATCCTACTTGGCCCAGGGCACAGCGCCGGCAAGGTGTGTGTGCACCCGGCCTTTGCTGCAGCCGCAAGGAGATCTCCTGCCTCAGCCTCACCTTTCCTGCTCGGCCAGGCTCCCGAGGGCCCCAGCAGCAGGAAATTGGCCCAGCTGCCTGGCACCGGTGCCGGCAAAGGTACCACCTAGGCACTGCAGGTGCTGCCAATTGCCTGGACCAGGACACCAGGCCCTGGAAACTGCCACGTCTGGGCACTGCCGGGGGCAGCAAACATCAGATTCCAGTCAAGCTCCAGATGCTAGTAATGACAACACCAGGACTCTCTCTCTCTTTCTTGCTTTCTTTCTTGCTTTCTTGCTTTCTTTCTTGCTTTCTTGCTTTCTTGCTTTCTTTCTTGCTTTCTTGCTTTCTTTCTTGCTTTCTTTCTTGCTTTCTTTCTTGCTTTCTTGCTTTCTTGCTTTCTTGCCTTCTGGCTTTCTTTTCCTCCCCCTTTCCAAATCCCTGCAACTTCACCTCAGTCCTCCACACCTCCGCACTTTTTCCTTAGCCCTCCCAATTAAACTGACACGGCCTACAAAACACTTCAAGGATCCAAACTTACTAAAAGAAAGACCACGGCACCCCCTGCTTTCCCACTCTGTGACACCACAGCCATTGCAGCCCCTGTGTTCCTCCTCTTTGTGACATCACAATGGGGGCAGCACAACATTCCCCCTCTTTGTGACACCACAGCCGTGCCAGCCCCAGCGTTCCCCCTCATTGTGACATCACAATGGGGGCAGCACAACATTCCCCCTCTTTGTGACACCACAGCCATTGCAGCCCCTGTGCTCCCCCTCTTTGTGACATCACAATGGGGGCAGCAAAACATTCCCCCTCTTTGTGACACCACAGCCATTGCAGCCCCTGTGTTCCCCCTCTTTGTGACATCACAATGGGGGCAGCAAAACATTCCCCCTCTTTGTGACACCACAGCCATTGCAGCCCCTGTGTTCCTCCTCTTTGTGACATCACAATGGCGGCAGCACAACATTCCCCCTCTTTGTGACACCACAGCCATTGCAGCCCCTGTGTTCCTCCTCTTTGTGACATCACAATGGGGGCAGCAAAACATTCCCCCTCTTTGTGACACCACAGCCGTGCCAGCCCCAGCGTTACCTCCCTGGAGACGCCCAAAGGGAAGCGTCCTGAGCTGCGTCTAAGCAACAAAACTGACCGGCCACTGAACTGCTCTGGCTGGGACTGATGGGCATTTATTTCTCTGCACACAGCTCGAGGAAAATCACCTTGGCCACCCCCACAGTGCCACAGGCCTGTTTCAGATACACTTACTCAGCCCCGCCCAGAGCTGCTAGGGGGGAGTCGTTCAAAGAAAGAAACAAAAACCGCCAAAAGAAGAAGACTTCTTGGCCCCCAGCTGAGCTGCTCCCTCCCTCAGCACTTGCACCTGCACACAAACAGCACCTGAGACTGCAAGCAATCAGCAGTCCTCAGCTCCATCTGCAGCAAAAGTAGCTTGAGGACAGCCTTGCAGCAGCACTTCTCTCACCCCTGTGCAAAAGGCCCCTGGGCAGGCACTCACGGGCCCTGGCAAAGGGCAAGGCTCAGGGCCTCCGCCCGCAGGGAAGAAAAGGCCTCTCAATTGGCCGCTGCTGGCCCGTCAAGCCTGCTCCCAGGCTGCTTCACAGGCAGCATCCTTTGCTAGGACTGCACAAAGCTGACAGTCACCTCTGCCTTCTCCACACTCCATGTTCACAAGCTGCCTGCCAGAAGAAAGTTAGGCGCAGCCCCTGGGCCACAATCCTACTTGGCCCAGGGCACAGCGCCGGCAAGGTGTGTGTGCACCCGGCCTTTGCTGCAGCCGCAAGGAGATCTCCTGCCTCAGCCTCACCTTTCCTGCTCGGCCAGGCTCCCGAGGGCCCCAGCAGCAGGAAATTGGCCCAGCTGCCTGGCACCGGTGCCGGCAAAGGTACCACCTAGGCACTGCAGGTGCTGCCAATTGCCTGGACCAGGACACCAGGCCCTGGAAACTGCCACGTCTGGGCACTGCCGGGGGCAGCAAACATCAGATTCCAGTCAAGCTCCAGATGCTAGTAATGACAACACCAGGACTCTCTCTCTCTTTCTTTCTTTCTTGCTTTCTTGCTTTCTTTCTTGCTTTCTTTCTTGCTTTCTTTCTTGCTTTCTTTCTTGCTTTCTTGCTTTCTTTCTTGCTTTCTTTCTTGCTTTCTTTCTTGCTTTCTTGCTTTCTTGCCTTCTGGCTTTCTTTTCCTCCCCCTTTCCAAATCCCTGCAACTTCACCTCAGTCCTCCACACCTCCGCACTTTTTCCTTAGCCCTCCCAATTAAACTGACACGGCCTACAAAACACTTCAAGGATCCAAACTTACTAAAAGAAAGACCACGGCACCCCCTGCATTCCCACTCTGTGACACCACAGCCATTGCAGCCCCTGTGTTCCTCCTCTTTGTGACATCACAATGGGGGCAGCACAACATTCCCCCTCTTTGTGACACCACAGCCATTGCAGCCCCAGCGTTCCCCCTCATTGTGACATCACAATGGGGGCAGCACAACATTCCCCCTCTTTGTGACACCACAGCCATTGCAGCCCCTGTGCTCCCCCTCTTTGTGACATCACAATGGGGGCAGCAAAACATTCCCCCTCTTTGTGACACCACAGCCATTGCAGCCCCTGTGTTCCCCCTCTTTGTGACATCACAATGGGGGCAGCAAAACATTCCCCCTCTTTGTGACACCACAGCCATTGCAGCCCCTGTGTTCCCCCTCTTTGTGACATCACAATGGCGGCAGCACAACATTCCCCCTCTTTGTGACACCACAGCCATTGCAGCCCCTGTGTTCCTCCTCTTTGTGACATCACAATGGGGGCAGCAAAACATTCCCCCTCTTTGTGACACCACAGCCGTGCCAGCCCCAGCGTTACCTCCCTGGAGACGCCCAAAGGGAAGCGTCCTGAGCTGCGTCTAAGCAACAAAACTGACCGGCCACTGAACTGCTCTGGCTGGGACTGATGGGCATTTATTTCTCTGCACACAGCTCGAGGAAAATCACCTTGGCCACCCCCACAGTGCCACAGGCCTGTTTCAGATACACTTACTCAGCCCCGCCCAGAGCTGCTAGGGGGGAGTCGTTCAAAGAAAGAAACAAAAACCGCCAAAAGAAGAAGACTTCTTGGCCCCCAGCTGAGCTGCTCCCTCCCTCAGCACTTCCACCTGCACACAAACAGCACCTGAGACTGCAAGCAATCAGCAGTCCTCAGCTCCATCTGCAGCAAAAGTAGCTTGAGGACAGCCTTGCAGCAGCACTTCTCTCACCCCTGTGCAAAAGGCCCCTGGGCAGGCACTCATGGGCCCTGGCAAAGGGCAAGGCTCAGGGCCTCAGCCCGCAGGGAAGAAAAGGCCTCTCAATTGGCCGCTGCTGGCCCGTCAAGCCTGCTCCCAGGCTGCTTCACAGGCAGCATCCTTTGCTAGGACTGCACAAAGCTGACAGTCACCTCTGCCTTCTCCACACTCCATGTTCACAAGCTGCCTGCCAGAAGAAAGTTAGGCGCAGCCCCTGGGCCACAATCCTACTTGGCCCAGGGCACAGCGCCGGCAAGGTGTGTGTGCACCCGGCCTTTGCTGCAGCCGCAAGGAGATCTCCTGCCTCAGCCTCACCTTTCCTGCTCGGCCAGGCTCCCGAGGGCCCCAGCAGCAGGAAATTGGCCCAGCTGCCTGGCACCGGTGCCGGCAAAGGTACCACCTAGGCACTGCAGGTGCTGCCAATTGCCTGGACCAGGACACCAGGCTCTGGAAACTGCCACGTCTGGGCACTGCCGGGGGCAGCAAACATCAGATTCCAGTCAAGCTCCAGATGCTAGTAATGACAACACCAGGACTCTCTCTCCTTTCTTCCTTTCTTTCTTGCTTTCTTTCTTGCTTTCTTGCTTTCTTTCTTGCTTTCTTTCTTGCTTTCTTGCTTTCTTGCTTTCTTTCTTGCTTTCTTTCTTGCTTTCTTTCTTGCTTTCTTGCTTTCTTGCTTTCTTGCTTTCTTGCTTTCTGGCTTTCTTTTCCTCCCCCTTTCCAAATCCCTGCAACTTCACCTCAGTCCTCCACACCTCCGCACTTTTTCCTTAGCCCTCCCAATTAAACTGATACGGCCTACCAAACACTTCAAGGATCCAAACTTACTAAAAGAAAGACCACGGCACCCCCTGCATTCCCACTCTGTGACACCACAGCCATTGCAGCCCCTGTGTTCCTTCTCTTTGTGACATCACAATGGGGGCAGCACAACATTCCCCCTCTTTGTGACACCACAGCCATTGCAGCCCCTGTGCTCCCCCTCTTTGTGACATCACAATGGGGGCAGCAAAACATTCCCCCTCTTTGTGACACCACAGCCATTGCAGCCCCTGTGTTCCCCGTCTTTGTGACATCACAATGGGGGCAGCACAACATTCCCCCTCTTTGTGACACCACAGCCATTGCAGCCCCTGTGTTCCTCCTCTTTGTGACATCACAATGGGGGCAGCAAAACATTCCCCCTCTTTGTGACACCACAGCCGTGCCAGCCCCAGCGTTACCTCCCTGGAGACGCCCAAAGGGAAGCGTCCTGAGCTGCGTCTAAGCAACAAAACTGACCGGCCACTGAACTGCTCTGGCTGGGACTGATGGGCATTTATTTCTCTGCACACAGCTCGAGGAAAATCACCTTGGCCACCCCCACAGTGCCACAGGCCTGTTTCAGATACACTTACTCAGCCCCGCCCAGAGCTGCTAGGGGGGAGTCGTTCAAAGAAAAAAACAAAAACCGCCAAAAGAAGAAGACTTCTTGGCCCCCAGCTGAGCTGCTCCCTCCCTCAGCACTTGCACCTGCACACAAACAGCACCTGAGACTGCAAGCAATCAGCAGTCCTCAGCTCCATCTGCAGCAAAAGTAGCTTGAGGACAGCCTTGCAGCAGCACTTCTCTCACCCCTGTGCAAAAGGCCCCTGGGCAGGCACTCACGGGCCCTGGCAAAGGGCAAGGCTCAGGGCCTCCGCCCGCAGAGAAGAAAAGGCCTCTCAATTGGCCGCTGCTGGCCCGTCAAGCCTGCTCCCAGGCTGCTTCACAGGCAGCATCCTTTGCTAGGACTGCACAAAGCTGACAGTCACCTCTGCCTTCTCCACACTCCATGTTCACAAGCTGCCTGCCAGAAGAAAGTTAGGCGCAGCCCCTGGGCCACAATCCTACTTGGCCCAGGGCACAGCGCCGGCAAGGTGTGTGTGCACCCGGCCTTTGCTGCAGCCGCAAGGAGATCTCCTGCCTCAGCCTCACCTTTCCTGCTCGGCCAGGCTCCCGAGGGCCCCAGCAGCAGGAAATTGGCCCAGCTGCCTGGCACCGGTGCCGGCAAAGGTACCACCTAGGCACTGCAGGTGCTGCCAATTGCCTGGACCAGGACACCAGGCCCTGGAAACTGCCACGTCTGGGCACTGCCGGGGGCAGCAAACATCAGATTCCAGTCAAGCTCCAGATGCTAGTAATGACAACACCAGGACTCTCTCTCTCTTTCTTTCTTTCTTTCTTTCTTGCTTGCTTTCTTGCTTTCTTTCTTGCTTTCTTTCTTGCTTTCTTGCTTTCTTGCTTTCTTTCTTGCTTTCTTTCTTGCTTTCTTTCTTGCTTTCTTGCTTTCTTGCTTTCTTGCTTTCTTGCTTTCTGGCTTTCTTTTCCTCCCCCTTTCCAAATCCCTGCAACTTCACCTCAGTCCTCCACACCTCCGCACTTTTTCCTTAGCCCTCCCAATTAAACTGATACGGCCTACCAAACACTTCAAGGATCCAAACTTACTAAAAGAAAGACCACGGCACCCCCTGCATTCCCACTCTGTGACACCACAGCCATTGCAGCCCCTGTGTTCCTCCTCTTTGTGACATCACAATGGGGGCAGCACAACATTCCCCCTCTTTGTGACACCACAGCCATTGCAGCCCCTGTGCTCCCCCTCTTTGTGACATCACAATGGGGGCAGCAAAACATTCCCCCTCTTTGTGACACCACAGCCATTGCAGCCCCTGTGCTCCCCCTCTTTGTGACATCACAATGGGGGCAGCACAACATTCCCCCTCTTTGTGACACCACAGCCATTGCAGCCCCTGTGCTCCCCCTCTTTGTGACATCACAATGGGGGCAGCAAAACATTCCCCCTCTTTGTGACACCACAGCCGTGCCAGCCCCAGCGTTACCTCCCTGGAGACGCCCAAAGGGAAGCGTCCTGAGCTGCGTCTAAGCAACAAAACTGACCGGCCACTGAACTGCTCTGGCTGGGACTGATGGGCATTTATTTCTCTGCACACAGCTCGAGGAAAATCACCTTGGCCACCCCCACAGTGCCACAGGCCTGTTTCAGATACACTTACTCAGCCCCGCCCAGAGCTGCTAGGGGGGAGTCGTTCAAAGAAAGAAACAAAAACCGCCAAAAGAAGAAGACTTCTTGGCCCCCAGCTGAGCTGCTCCCTCCCTCAGCACTTGCACCTGCACACAAACAGCACCTGAGACTGCAAGCAATCAGCAGTCCTCAGCTCCATCTGCAGCAAAAGTAGCTTGAGGACAGCCTTGCAGCAGCACTTCTCTCACCCCTGTGCAAAAGGCCCCTGGGCAGGCACTCACGGGCCCTGGCAAAGGGCAAGGCTCAGGGCCTCAGCCCGCAGGGAAGAAAAGGCCTCTCAATTGGCCGCTGCTGGCCCGTCAAGCCTGCTCCCAGGCTGCTTCACAGGCAGCATCCTTTGCTAGGACTGCACAAAGCTGACAGTCACCTCTGCCTTCTCCACACTCCATGTTCACAAGCTGCCTGCCAGAAGAAAGTTAGGCGCAGCCCCTGGGCCACAATCCTACTTGGCCCAGGGCACAGCGCCGGCAAGGTGTGTGTGCACCCGGCCTTTGCTGCAGCCGCAAGGAGATCTCCTGCCTCAGCCTCACCTTTCCTGCTCGGCCAGGCTCCCGAGGGCCCCAGCAGCAGGAAATTGGCCCAGCTGCCTGGCACCGGTGCCGGCAAAGGTACCACCTAGGCACTGCAGGTGCTGCCAATTGCCTGGACCAGGACACCAGGCCCTGGAAACTGCCACGTCTGGGCACTGCCGGGGGCAGCAAACATCAGATTCCAGTCAAGCTCCAGATGCTAGTAATGACAACACCAGGACTCTCTCTCTCTTTCTTGCTTTCTTGCTTTCTTGCTTTCTTTCTTGCTTTCTTTCTTGCTTTCTTTCTTGCTTTCTTGCTTTCTTGCCTTCTGGCTTTCTTTTCCTCCCCCTTTCCAAATCCCTGCAACTTCACCTCAGTCCTCCACACCTCCGCACTTTTTCCTTAGCCCTCCCAATTAAACTGACACGGCCTACCAAACACTTCAAGGATCCAAACTTACTAAAAGAAAGACCACGGCACCCCCTGCATTCCCACTCTGTGACACCACAGCCATTGCAGCCCCTGTGTTCCTCCTCTTTGTGACATCACAATGGGGGCAGCACAACATTCCCCCTCTTTGTGACACCACAGCCATTGCAGCCCCAGCGTTCCCCCTCATTGTGACATCACAATGGGGGCAGCACAACATTCCCCCTCTTTGTGACACCACAGCCATTGCAGCCCCTGTGCTCCCCCTCTTTGTGACATCACAATGGGGGCAGCAAAACATTCCCCCTCTTTGTGACACCACAGCCATTGCAGCCCCTGTGTTCCCCCTCTTTGTGACATCACAATGGGGGCAGCAAAACATTCCCCCTCTTTGTGACACCACAGCCATTGCAGCCCCTGTGTTCCTCCTCTTTGTGACATCACAATGGGGGCAGCAAAACATTCCCCCTCTTTGTGACACCACAGCCGTGCCAGCCCCAGCGTTACCTCCCTGGAGACGCCCAAAGGGAAGCGTCCTGAGCTGCGTCTAAGCAACAAAACTGACCGGCCACTGAACTGCTCTGGCTGGGACTGATGGGCATTTATTTCTCTGCACACAGCTCGAGGAAAATCACCTTGGCCACCCCCACAGTGCCACAGGCCTGTTTCAGATACACTTACTCAGCCCCGCCCAGAGCTGCTAGGGGGGAGTCGTTCAAAGAAAGAAACAAAAACCGCCAAAAGAAGAAGACTTCTTGGCCCCCAGCTGAGCTGCTCCCTCCCTCAGCACTTGCACCTGCACACAAACAGCACCTGAGACTGCAAGCAATCAGCAGTCCTCAGCTCCATCTGCAGCAAAAGTAGCTTGAGGACAGCCTTGCAGCAGCACTTCTCTCACCCCTGTGCAAAAGGCCCCTGGGCAGGCACTCACGGGCCCTGGCAAAGGGCAAGGCTCAGGGCCTCCGCCCGCAGGGAAGAAAAGGCCTCTCAATTGGCCGCTGCTGGCCCGTCAAGCCTGCTCCCAGGCTGCTTCACAGGCAGCATCCTTTGCTAGGACTGCACAAAGCTGACAGTCACCTCTGCCTTCTCCACACTCCATGTTCACAAGCTGCCTGCCAGAAGAAAGTTAGGCGCAGCCCCTGGGCCACAATCCTACTTGGCCCAGGGCACAGCGCCGGCAAGGTGTGTGTGCACCCGGCCTTTGCTGCAGCCGCAAGGAGATCTCCTGCCTCAGCCTCACCTTTCCTGCTCAGCCAGGATCCCGAGGGCCCCAGCAGCAGGAAATTGGCCCAGCTGCCTGGCACCGGTGCCGGCAAAGGTACCACCTAGGCACTGCAGGTGCTGCCAATTGCCTGGACCAGGACACCAGGCCCTGGAAACTGCCACGTCTGGGCACTGCCGGGGGCAGCAAACATCAGATTCCAGTCAAGCTCCAGATGCTAGTAATGACAACACCAGGACTCTCTCTCTCTTTCTTTCTTTCTTGCTTTCTTGCTTTCTTGCTTTCTTTCTTGCTTTCTTTCTTGCTTTCTTTCTTGCTTTCTTGCTTTCTTGCCTTCTGGCTTTCTTTTCCTCCCCCTTTCCAAATCCCTGCAACTTCACCTCAGTCCTCCACACCTCCGCACTTTTTCCTTAGCCCTCCCAATTAAACTGACACGGCCTACCAAACACTTCAAGGATCCAAACTTACTAAAAGAAAGACCACGGCACCCCCTGCATTCCCACTCTGTGACACCACAGCCATTGCAGCCCCTGTGTTCCTCCTCTTTGTGACATCACAATGGGGGCAGCACAACATTCCCCCTCTTTGTGACACCACAGCCATTGCAGCCCCAGCGTTCCCCCTCATTGTGACATCACAATGGGGGCAGCACAACATTCCCCCTCTTTGTGACACCACAGCCATTGCAGCCCCTGTGCTCCCCCTCTTTGTGACATCACAATGGGGGCAGCAAAACATTCCCCCTCTTTGTGACACCACAGCCATTGCAGCCCCTGTGTTCCCCCTCTTTGTGACATCACAATGGGGGCAGCAAAACATTCCCCCTCTTTGTGACACCACAGCCATTGCAGCCCCTGTGTTCCTCCTCTTTGTGACATCACAATGGGGGCAGCAAAACATTCCCCCTCTTTGTGACACCACAGCCGTGCCAGCCCCAGCGTTACCTCCCTGGAGACGCCCAAAGGGAAGCGTCCTGAGCTGCGTCTAAGCAACAAAACTGACCGGCCACTGAACTGCTCTGGCT
>NW_028154450.1:0-49546 GCF_965231275.1 Zosterops lateralis
ATACTCCCGGGGCACCCCGGCCGGTGCCGGACCGGGAGCGGCTTCTTGTCGTGTCCCGCCCCTCCCGCCGTTCCCGCCCCTGATCGGGACGTCAGAACGGCCAGAACCCGCTCCGGCCCCACATCGCTTCACTCCCGCGGCACTTTCGGGTCACTCAAGTCCGGAGCGGGGCGGCGGCGGCTCCCGGAGCTCGGAGGCGGCTCCGGCACAGGTGGGACCCGCGGCGGGTTGTGCCCCAGCTCGGGGCTCGCTGCGGGCCGGGGGGGCCGCGGTGAGGGGCAGGGGCCGGTTCCGGCGAGTTCCTTGTGCCGGGTTCCCCCGTGTCCCCCCAGTCGGGACCGCGGAACCGTTCCATCACGTCCTCAGCTCCCGGGGCACCCCGGCCGGTGCCTCAGAGCTGCTCCATCGGTGCCTCAGCTCCCGGGGCATTTCGATCGGTGTCGTACAGGCGGGCTCCATCGGTATCTTAGGTCCCGGGGCTCCGCCATCGGTGCCGCGGGGGGGCTCCGTCGCCAGCCCAGCTCCCGAGGCCATTCCGATCAGTTCTGCACGGGGCGGGGGGCTTCGTCTGTTCCTCAGCTCCCGGGGCACCCCGATCGGTGCCTCAGCTCCCGGGTAGCCCCGAGGCTTCTTCTCGGCGCCGCCTTCCTTCCCTGCCGGGAGCCGCCGGCAGTGCCCGGGCAGGAGCCAAAGCGGCCGTGCCCGCGCTCGGTGTCCCCGGGCTCCGAGCCGCCGGCCCGGGCCAATGCGGGGGACAATGGTGAGCGGCCCGGGGCTGCTGCTGCTGCTGCTGCTGCTGCTGCTTCTTCCCCCCGGGCAGGCGGACTCCGAGCCGCAGCTGTCCCGTCCCCGCTGCAGCCGGCAGCTCGCAGGCGCTGTCCCCGCCTGTCCCGGCACGGAGCTGGGCTGCAGCGGCTGCAGAGCCCCAGGGGCCGGGACAGCTGCGGCCACCGGAGAGCTCCCGGAGGCTGCGCTTGTCTCCGCAGGAGCTGCCGCGGCGTCGGCGGAGCGGGGACAGGGCGGGACTGAGCTGGCAGCGCCTTCCTGAGCCTCGGTGTCCCGCAGGGCCGGGACCAGCGGTGACCTCTCCCCGTGTCCCTTTCAGTGTGCCGTCAGCGCGGGTGGGGAGCTGTTCCCGAGGCCCATCTCCGAAAGGCTTTTTCAGCACTCCTGATGTCTCGGGAGCGAGTTGCTGTTTGTTCCAAGCAGAGAGATGCCGGCTGTGAGCTGGAGGAGAGTGAATTCTGCTCCCTTAATGGAGTTGTGAAGGGGTCCCACATCTCCAGGAGGGACCAGCAGCCGGGATTACACACTTGCCTGGGGCACAAGAAGCCACTTGTCACGAGCAGGGGGATGGCACCTGTGAGCCTGCAGGGAGTGAAGACGTGGAGAGTGGATTGCGCACCAGTGATGGGAGTGTGAGGGAGCCCCTGGGTCCCCAGGGCACATCAGCAACCGCCAATGGACACAAAATGATCCTCATGAGATTCCTGGGTGAGTGCAGGGCCAGCCCTGTGGCCTCTGGGGAGGGGACGGTGTCACCTGCCAAGGACAGGGCTGGCAGGTGTGGGGCTGTTTCAAAATGTCTGGAAGAGGCCTCGTGCTCTGCTCGGCCCCATCAGTGGCTGCAGCCAAGAGCCCCAGCTGCCCCCAAGGCTGTGCAGTTCTGCAGCTGCAGCCTGTCCCCAGCCCTGTGTCCCTGGCTGTCCCCAGCCCTGTGTCCCTGCCTGTGTGCCAGGCTCTTGGCTCCCTGGCTGCCAGCTGAGTGAGGGGCACACTGGCTGAGGGCTCCCTCCTGTGCTCCCTGGGCATTGGGGGAGCAGATTGGAGGGCCGCCTCTGGTTCTCCCAGCCAGCAGCTCTTTCCTGCTGCAGGCAAGTGGTTCAGGTGCCATCCCGTGCTCACCTCGGTGCTGATCGTGCTCCTCGTGTCCCTGGTGCTGGCTTTGGTGGTGGCCTTGGCTGTGCAGTCAGGTAAGGGAGGGGCAGCAGCCTGGGCCCAGCCCCTCGGGGCAGAGCGGGCTCCCTGCTCCCTGCACAGGGGAATCCTCAGAGCTTCTCCTCTTCCCCCTCCAGCACCACAGCTTCCGGTTCCACCTGCGGCTCCCCAGTGTGTTCTGGGCTGTCCCTCCGGCTGGGTTGGCTACAACGGGCTCTGCTACTACTTGTCAAGGGATGCCGGCACCTGGGAGCAGGCTCAGGAACGGTGCTCCGAGCTCGGGGCCTCCCTGGCCGTTGTCAAGGATGAGGAGGCCATGGTGAGTGAGGGGCTGCGGGCGGTGTGGGGCGGCTGAGGGGAGCCTGGGGGTGCTCCTGGGCCGGGCTGGGTGCTGGCAGGGCTGGGGGTGCAGCCCCGTCCCGGGGCCTTGCAGGGAAGGAGCCCCGGGCACGTGTCCCCCCGAGGGGCCGGGGCAGCTCCCACTCCTCTCTCCTGGGCAGGGTTTGCTCTCCCGCCTCCGCGGGAACGTCGATTACTGGCTCGGGCTGCGCAGGCGGGGCCAGCGCCTGCACTGGGGGGACGGCAGCGACTTCAGCTCCTGGTGAGTGCCGGGGAGCCGGGCAGGGCACGGGGGGACAGGGGCACAAGGTGTTCCCCTGGCAACCAGCGCTGCCTCTGCTCCTCCTTGCAGGCATCCTGTCCTTGGCGATTCCGAGTGTGTGTGCCTGGCTGACAGTGCATTCGGGACTCACAACTGCTCAGATGAGCGGCCGTATCTGTGCAGCAAGGCCCGAGCTCCCCTGTGACAGGGGCTGGAGAAAGGACCTTCTCCACGCTGGGCAGTCCCAGCTTCCCCTCTTAGCCCGGCACAGGGCTGTCCTTCCTCAGGTGCCCCCTGTGCCCTGCACTCACTCTCAGGGTCACCTCAGTGCCTGTTCCTCCCCACTGCCGAGGCCGGGCGGGGTGTGGAGAGGAAAAGTCTCTGCAATCCATCCTGCCCCCGGTGGTGCCTGGAGTCTGTGAATTGACCTCATTCCACACCCGGCTCGACTGGGAGCCACCAGCGCCCCTGCCGGCGGTGCCCGGAACTGCAGCGAAGGGGAAAGGGCCGCGGCCGGGACGGGCTTTGTGTTCTGTTCCTTGGTAACGCCGCACGGGGCTTGTCTGTGCGCTTTGGGATACGTGCTAGTAAAGGACTGTTCTTCCTCTTCTCGTACCTATTCCTGAGAGCCCCTTCGTTTCAAAATTAGAATAATTCGGGGGGAAGGAGTCTACATCTTCCCTTGCAAGGGAGGCTCCTGCCCACCTTAGCAGACAGCCGTCTTTCGAAGGAAAACGACCCCATCCCTCTGTGCCGCTGTGTGGGGAGGAGGGAGGGAGGGAGGGAATCGAGGATCAAGTGGAGTCCAGGAAGGAGAGAAGAGTGTGGGGAAGGTGCATTTTGAGGATTTTGCGTACTTCTCGTTGCCTTGCTCTGATTTCTTTGATTCGAAATTCGATTAAAATTCATTTTCCCGGCCCGGGCCTGTTCTGCCCGTGATGGGTGAGAGACCTCTCGCTGCCTTTAGTGAGACCCTCGAGCCTTTCCCGGTGTGCTCTGTTCCCTGCCCAGGGGAGGAGCAGAGGGACAGAGGGTTTTTGCTGGCCCCGGGCAGCTGGCCAGGCCCAGGCCACCCCAGGAATCCCGGCCACAATTCCCTCCAGCATTTCCCGGCCCCAGGGCGGGTCCGGCTCCGCGGGCCGGCGGCTCCAGGAGTTCCGAGGGGGCAAAACGGGGCCGAGTGAGAGGAGGCAGGTGCTGCCAGGGGGTGAAATGTCTTTGCTGCGAGCTGGCAGGGAGAGGAGGAGGGAGCAAGTGGAGCAAAGCCAAGGGGAGAGAAAGAGGGACGAGGCCGGAGCGGTGGAAGGCGGCGGGGATGGCCGTGGGGCAGGCGGGCGTTTTGCTTTCTAGCGCTGTGGGGGGAAAGGGAGAACTGTCAAATGGGTCCAGGAAAAGAGGGGAGAAATAGCAGGTGCTGGATATCGTCCACCTTTGACAGTCTTCTGAGCTGCCTGAGCTGCAAAGGCAATGGACAGAGTCCGAGCCCCGCCGGCCGCCCGGCACCGCCAGCGCTGCGGTGTGTCGTGCCCCGCCCCGCCCCTGGCAGCAGCAGCAGCAGCAGCCCCTGGGCCCGGTGAGACCCCCAGGAGCGGCTTCCCGGGGGCTGCGGGTCTTCAGCAGCTTCACCCGACGGCGGGGGGGCCTTTTTTCTTAGCGCGGTTATGTTGGGACAGGAGCCGCCTCTCCTCTGCTCTGCCCTCCGGAGTTTGAGGCGGCTCCAGCATTGCTGGGACCCGCGCTCGGTTGTGCCTCAGCTCCCGGGACACCCCGATCGGTGCCTCAGCTCCCGGGGCACCCCGATCGGTGCAGCGGGGCGGGAGCGGCTTCTTGCTGTGTCCCGCCGTTCCCGCACCTGATTGGTCAGAACGGCCAAAAGACGCTCCGCCCCCACATATGTTCAGCTCCCGCGGCACTTTCGGGTCACTCGGGTCCGGAGCGGGGCGGCGGCGGCTCCCGGAGCTCGGAGGCGGCTCCGGCACAGGTGGGACCCGCGGTGGGTTGTGCCCCAGCTCGGGGCTCGCTGCGGGCCGGGGGGGCCGCGGTGAGGGGCAGGGGCCGGTTCTGGCGAGTTCCTTGTGCCGGGTTCCCCCGTGTCCCCCCAGTCGGGACCGCGGAACCGTTCCATCACGTCCTCAGCTCCCGGGGCACCCCGGCCGGTGCCTCAGAGCTGCTCCATCGGTGCCTCAGCTCCCGGGGCATTTCGATCGGTGTCGTACAGGCGGGCTCCATCGGTATCTTAGGTCCCGGGGCTCCGCCATCGGTGCCGCAGGGGGGCTCCGTCGCCAGCCCAGCTCCCGAGGCCATTCCGATCAGTTCTGCACGGGGCGGGGGGCTCCGTCTGTTCCTCAGCTCCCGGGGCACCCCGATCGGTGCCGCAGGCGGACTCCGTCGCTTCCTCAGCGCCCGGGGCACCGGGATCAGTGTCCTACAGGGGGGGCTCCGTCGCTCTCTCGCCTGCCCGGGCTCCCCGATCGGTGCCGCAGAGCTGCTCCATCGGTACCTCAGCTCCCCGAGCACCCCGATCGGTGCCTCAGCTCCCGGGTAGCCCCGAGGCTTCTTCTCGGCGCCGCCTTCCTTCCCTGCCGGGAGCCGCCGGCAGTGCCCGGGCAGGAGCCAAAGCGGCCGTGCCCGCGCTCGGTGTCCCCGGGCTCCGAGCCGCCGGCCCGGGCCAATGCGGGGGACAATGGTGAGCGGCCCGGGGCTGCTGCTGCTGCTGCTGCTGCTGCTGCTTCTTCCCCCCGGGCAGGCGGACTCCGAGCCGCAGCTGTCCCGTCCCCGCTGCAGCCGGCAGCTCGCAGGCGCTGTCCCCGCCTGTCCCGGCACGGAGCTGGGCTGCAGCGGCTGCAGAGCCCCAGGGGCCGGGACAGCTGCGGCCACCGGAGAGCTCCCGGAGGCTGCGCTTGTCTCCGCAGGAGCTGCCGCGGCGTCGGCGGAGCGGGGACAGGGCGGGACTGAGCTGGCAGCGCCTTCCTGAGCCTCGGTGTCCCGCAGGGCCGGGACCGGCGCTGACCTCTCCCCGTGTCCCTTTCAGTGTGCCGTCAGCGCGGGTGGGGAGCTGTTCCCGAGGCCCATCTCCGAAAGGCTTTTTCAGCACTCCTGATGTCTCGGGAGCGAGTTGCTGTTTGTTCCAAGCAGAGAGATGCCGGCTGTGAGCTGGAGGAGAGTGAATTCTGCTCCCTTAATGGAGTTGTGAAGGGGCTCCCACATCTCCAGGAGGGACCAGCAGCCGGGATTACACACTTGCCTGGGGCACAAGAAGCCACTTGTCACGAGCAGGGGGATGGCACCTGTGAGCCTGCAGGGAGTGAAGACGTGGAGAGTGGATTGCGCACCAGTGATGGGAGTGTGAGGGAGCCCCTGGGTCCCCAGGGCACATCAGCAACCGCCAATGGACACAAAATGATCCTCATGAGATTCCTGGGTGAGTGCAGGGCCAGCCCTGTGGCCTCTGGGGAGGGGACGGTGTCACCTGCCAAGGACAGGGCTGGCAGGTGTGGGGCTGTTTCAAAATGTCTGGAAGAGGCCTCGTGCTCTGCTCGGCCCCATCAGTGGCTGCAGCCAAGAGCCCCAGCTGCCCCCAAGGCTGTGCAGTTCTGCAGCTGCAGCCTGTCCCCAGCCCTGTGTCCCTGGCTGTCCCCAGCCCTGTGTCCCTGCCTGTGTGCCAGGCTCTTGGCTCCCTGGCTGCCAGCTGAGTGAGGGGCACACTGGCTGAGGGCTCCCTCCTGTGCTCCCTGGGCATTGGGGGAGCAGATTGGAGGGCCGCCTCTGGTTCTCCCAGCCAGCAGCTCTTTCCTGCTGCAGGCAAGTGGTTCAGGTGCCATCCCGTGCTCACCTCGGTGCTGATCGTGCTCCTCGTGTCCCTGGTGCTGGCTTTGGTGGTGGCCTTGGCTGTGCAGTCAGGTAAGGGAGGGGCAGCAGCCTGGGCCCAGCCCCTCGGGGCAGAGCGGGCTCCCTGCTCCCTGCACAGGGGAATCCTCAGAGCTTCTCCTCTTCCCCCTCCAGCACCACAGCTTCCGGTTCCACCTGCGGCTCCCCAGGGTGTTCTGGGCTGTCCCTCCGGCTGGGTTGGCTACAACGGGCTCTGCTACTACTTGTCAAGGGATGCCGGCACCTGGGAGCAGGCTCAGGAACGGTGCTCCGAGCTCGGGGCCTCCCTGGCCGTTGTCAAGGATGAGGAGGCCATGGTGAGTGAGGGGCTGCGGGCGGTGTGGGGCGGCTGAGGGGAGCCTGGGGGTGCTCCTGGGCCGGGCTGGGTGCTGGCAGGGCTGGGGGTGCAGCCCCGTCCCGGGGCCTTGCAGGGAAGGAGCCCCGGGCACGTGTCCCCCCGAGGGGCCGGGGCAGCTCCCACTCCTCTCTCCTGGGCAGGGTTTGCTCTCCCGCCTCCGCGGGAACGTCGATTACTGGCTCGGGCTGCGCAGGCGGGGCCAGCGCCTGCACTGGGGGGACGGCAGCGACTTCAGCTCCTGGTGAGTGCCGGGGAGCCGGGCAGGGCACGGGGGGACAGGGGCACAAGGTGTTCCCCTGGCAACCAGCGCTGCCTCTGCTCCTCCTTGCAGGCATCCTGTCCTTGGCGATTCCGAGTGTGTGTGCCTGGCTGACAGTGCATTCGGGACTCACAACTGCTCAGATGAGCGGCCGTATCTGTGCAGCAAGGCCCGAGCTCCCCTGTGACAGGGGCTGGAGAAAGGACCTTCTCCACGCTGGGCAGTCCCAGCTTCCCCTCTTAGCCCGGCACAGGGCTGTCCTTCCTCAGGTGCCCCCTGTGCCCTGCACTCACTCTCAGGGTCACCTCAGTGCCTGTTCCTCCCCACTGCCGAGGCCGGGCGGGGTGTGGAGAGGAAAAGTCTCTGCAATCCATCCTGCTCCCTGGAGTGAGGGGCTTTCAGCATTACAGAACAAGGTCAAATGGGAAATCCGAATTGCCTTGGGCTCTTGGAAATTATCACAAACTGGCCTGAAGGTGAGACTTTTGGACTGTCCTTGGAAAAGGAAGAATAGCTGACCAGTTCTGAGAAGAAATCCTGTATTTGTCATCAGGCACCTGACTGTAAAGAATGCTGTCTCGGGTGCTGCCTCTCTCGGTCTCAGATTTGGAGCAAGAGCCTGAGCTGCTGCTTGGGGAAGGGAATTGGCTGCTACCACCATAACCCAGCCCAGACCTGCTGCTTCTACAGTGGTGTGAGTCTGATCTTGTGAGAGTAGCCACTGCACTTGGACTTTATTACCACCTACCTCAATAAAATAAGGACCTTTCCCCCGTGTTTGGGTACCTGGGGTCCTGAGCTCACTCCTCCTGCCGTGATGGAGCAGTGTTGCCACTGTCCCGGCCCCGCTGCTTCTCCAACGCTGCTCCGAGTATTTTCTGCATTGTACCCCCACAGCCTCTGCCTGCCCAAACATCTTGCAAGTGACACAGAATGAACAGAATGCTCAAAATTAAAAAGCTTTCGCCTCTTCTTTCACATCCTGCTGATCTGTCTGTGCTTCATTTACCCAGCAGCCATGTCTTGTCCCAGGTCTCTCCCTGTGTTGCTCAGCTGCTGGAGCCAGTGAGATCTGTGTTCTCAGGTAAATTCACCCCCATGCTCTGTAAAATGTTCGAGGTGGGTCCTGCCAGGCCAGCCTGGGCACTGTAGGACTGCAGCAGGTTTGCCACCAGGTTCATGTCCACATCCACGGGTGCCAGCTCAGCATCCTCAGCTCCACAATCAGGGCCAGCCCTCCCAGATGTGGCTGCTTCACCAGAACTTGCCTGCAGCGAGTAAAAAGAGAAAGGTTTATCAAATTGCATGAGTAAGTTTAAGGGCAAAAAAAAAAGGCGAGCCACAAGAGAAAAGAAACAATTCTGCAGCCAACCAAGTCCAGTACATTCTAGAGTCTTGACAGACAAGAATTCAGCCCCCAAATGCTCATGCCAGCTAAAAATTTCCACTGTCCATTACCCAGATTAAGTTCCAGGAGAATGACAGAAAGTGTTGCTCAGTTATGGGTCAGCTTCCTACGGGAGCAAACTACTCCAGAAGTCACAAGTCAAGCTGCAGCTGCTTGCCCTACTACTAAATCAGAGAAATGAAACTAAGTCCTGGAAAAGATGTGCCAATTCAAAGCTTAGGTAAGCTTTAGTTTGAAGGAAGTGTATTATAGTGCAGGTACAGCACACTGTGCTTGCATGTGGGAAGGTTCTGATCACATTACTCAGAATGGCCACTTCCAGCACATTTCCTGGTTGGAAATTCCTGCTACAAACCTGAGCTCCAGGCATACTCACCCCTCTATTTTGGGTGGTGAAGCTTTTCCCAACGTTGGTCTGTGCCAGCTCGCGGTCCATCTCATTCATGTACGCCTTGAGACTGCCCACGAGCTCCTCAGGAGACTCCTCCTGCTCCTGCCTTTGATTCCCTCTGAGATCCAGGTCTTCATCATCCCCATCTGAGAAATCAAACTCCTCCTCTTCATCCAGGTCATCAGAATCCAGCTCCTCCGAGTCTGCCCCTGGTATTATTTTGTGTCAGTACCACATCAAAGAAATCAGGTCAGGGATTAGTTTCAAATAAAGAAGCAATCTCACCTAAAATTCTGTCCAGTGCTTTCGTAAAAGAATCCACGTCAAAGGTAACTTGGGAATCATCAGATGACCTGAAAAATAAAAATATTTTTTAATAAATAAAGCTTTTATGCTTGCATAAGCCTGACTCAGGCACAAGCCTTATTGATTTCTCTTGAGCCAGGACCAAAGTTGGGACATTTGAACTTTAGAAGTCCTCAGAAGTTTGAAGCCTGTATGGACTAGATCTGAAACAGTGAGTGGAAGAATTCTTGGCATTAAAAGAGAAAATTTTTGAAGACCACAAAATCAACCTGAGGGAGAAAGAGCTGCAGCTCAGCTTCCAGTACTTGAACCTGCACCAGTGTCAGAGTGTTACTCAGCTCATTTAAAGCAAGGACATATTCACTGCTGTGGGTTTGCTTCAGGCCCCTGCTCAGCAGAACACCTTCAGACTCTGATTCTCTGCATCACAGAATCACCCACAGGGCTGCAGCAGAGTGCAATATTCTACACCAGCGCCCAAAGTCAAAGTGCTGCTACCATGGCATTTCTGCTCCTTCGTGCGTGGAGACTTTGGACATAAAAGCCTTCATGCTCTCAGCAACTGTTTCCAAGTCATGGTTTTGCTCTTCCTCCTTTGTGGAAGGAAGGGACTCATTTCTTGTCTCCTTCAGCATCTGATCCAGGGCATCTGGTGTAAGATCCAGCCAGCTGTCATCTGAAAGAACACAGGACAGATCTGTCATTCTGCACAAGCCTGCTGCCCCACAGGGCCCAGAGCTGCTGACTGACAGGACTGTAACCATTCTGCAGCTCATTTTGGCAGTTAAGTTTTTGTGCTGCTCCTGGGTCACACACGGCATAAGGCAGAGAGAGGCCGAGAAGAAGGGAGATTTAATTTCACTACTTTAAAACTCTGCTTTGCAGAGCTCAAACTAAGAGATACCATTGTAGTCACTGAGAATCCTTTGGCCACTAAGTGGAAGAAGAAAGGCTTACTCTAAATTGGGAGAGCCAATCCAGTATTTAGTCTTAATGAAGGTTGGACTGGCTCTCCCTTCCCAGCTGTCAACATTGCCCCTCTGCCCCCACAAATAATCATTTGTAATAGGAATAATTCCCTCCATCCAGCTCACCATCCTCTGGAGGAAGACAAGCTGCTTCTCTCTCAAATTCCTTCAAATCAATGGATGTTGTCTGTAGTAGTGCCAGGATTTCATCACCTGGGCTCACGTCGACAGAGCTAGAATAAAAAAAAATCAATTTACTGAAATGGATTCAATGGGATCACATGCTCTGCATTCAGGTTTTCACTCCAATTCTTCATTTTTTCCTTCTGTGGTAACACATCCAAAAGGGAAATGAATCTGGGGGAAGCACCGGAGTACTACACAGAGTATTGGCCAGAACAGGTCACAGTCAGTCTCTGTAATTCCCAGCTGATGGCTCCAAAGCCCATTTGTCATGGCTCTTTTTCTTTTCATTTATCTTGCCTTGGTCAATATTAAGATTGCCAGATCCCAAACAGCACAGACTGGAAACTCAAGAAACTAACAGTCAAGATACTATGAGCTGGCAAAGGCTCAGATGTTTTTGGAGTGATTTATTTTTGGGATTTGATCTTTCAGAGAAATCTACAGCCTTGAGTAAAGGAGACAGATTACTCTGGACTTATTATTCACTGGGACAGCTTTTAAATGAAACTTTTATACACTTTCTACAGTCAACCAAGCAGACAATGCTTTTCAGTCACCTCTTAACCCACTTGGAAGAGCTCAGCATTTCACAAACCGAAATCAAGAGCTACTCAAGCAAGAACTACTCCTAGTGGAATTAGTACTTGTATGTCCTGGCCACAGCACCCATGTTAAATGCATGATGGAGAAAAGGGTTCAGGTTTTTTGGAACAAGGATTTTAAAGGTTAAGTTAAAGAATATGTAGGCAGAGTATATGATACTCATGAATTTCAAGCAGCTCTGACCTTTCTGGCTCAGCAACAGATTGCTGGAAGTGATCTTCTGCCATATGCAGCAGTTCCAGGTACTTTGCAGATCCTTCCATTTCTCCCTATTGAATGCAAGGCACAGGCATGAATCCAAACAATTCTCCCTGCCCTTCCTCTTCACAGTCAGGATTCCTAAGGATGACTGTTTGTCACACAGAAATGCTGAGAGAACCCAAACAAGTAAAACCTCTTGGCCATGTACACTTGGAACTGAATACAGCCAAGGGGCATTCCTATATTTGAAGTATATTAAAGGATATTAATCTAAGAACTTCAGTAGAGTTGTCCAATTTTATAACCCTCAAACAAGTAGTCAATTGATGTCCTGTTTATTAACTTCAAATAAGTAGCCAAAGGCATCTTAAAAAAAACACCACAAAACTTCACCCAAACCTCCATAACTCACAAAAACCACACATATAAAAACTACACTTGCATGGGCTCAAATAGGTCTATGGTGTTATGTATGGATCTTGAAGAATATTGAATTCTCGAGGCGTGGAAATGAAATGTAAAGCAGTGAGATCAGTTACACCTCACACAGTCATAGGATGGTTTTCTTCATTCAAGTGTATTTCTCCCCTTTCTTTAGATGAATGAATCAATCCCCAAATCTTGCTTTTTCCTTTTTCATTTCCAAAATAAATTATCTCAAAGGGGAACAAACTGCACATGTCCCCTTGAAAGACATGGATTCATTTTGCATAGAGATAAGGACTCAAGTCTTGCCCTGCTGCAACTCCTGACACAAGTTCAAGAACTAAAATGTACTTTCCCTGGGATGTTTGAAAGCCATAGACACTCTGCTTCACCTTGAAATAATCCTTTTCCTTCAAGCTCCTGAGGAATCTCTCCCACAGAGGACCACTTAATACATTTCTCTTGGCATCAGGAGCTGCTTTACTGCTCTTGGAGCACAGAATTTCAAAGCCATGGGCCTGTATATAAAAGATACAACAAGAAGAGGTTCTCAGGGTGTGATGGACTTTGCCCGCATTTTTCTGGACAACTTCCAGACAAACATAAACCATGGCCACACATAAAGCAAGTACAAAATGCATCAAAAGCCATTACCAGTTTCATGCCCAGCTCGTAGGCTCTGTACTGGGGGTGGGAAGGGGCGGGCAGGGTGTATCCACTGCGTCTGTCTGGAACAAACTGCTGCTGCACCAGCTGTGCATATAAACACCGAGTGAAAGTCACCTGGAACAGCCAGAGCAGAGAAAAACACTCCCTGCAGCCTGATTGTGCTGGGGACAGGCATCCACCTCCACCAGGCTCACTAAAGTGTGCCTGCAGGCACCCATAGTACAGGCAATACCCGAGACTGCATTCAAAATGTATCTTAGATTTATCTGATACATTGCTTGCCAGGCTTTACAAGGCTTGCTCCAAATTGAAATCCCCAAACAAATATAAACTTTTGTCAGTCTAAAGACATTAGGAAAAATCCTCGATAGTCTGTATTTGCATCAACAAGGTGTATTTTCAATTAAAATTAGATTTGATTAAAAGTTGAGATTTTGGACGCAGTTTAGAAGTCCGAAATTTGACTCTAAAGCTTCTTTTCAGGAGTCTAGTGGTACAACTCTATAACAAAATGTATCAGATACAATAGTGCTTGGACCGTGCTCATAAAACACTTTATAGAAGTTTTCACAGAGCTGTGAGAGCACAGCTGAGAAGGTGAAAACCTTGGAGTGAAGCACTGGCCAGGAGCAGCTCCTCACGCTGGCTGGCAGTGTTGTCTAACTGCTCTGAACACATGAGGAGATCAATTCACTCAGCAGACATTCCAGCAGAGGAACTATTATCACAACCTCTGGTTTCAGAAACAATTCTCTCATGATCAGCCCCTTGAAAGTCCAGCCACATGGACCCAGAGAATCTGTTAATGTAATAACCTGGAAATTCATCCCTAGAGCCAGAAGGGAAAAAAAACCTAACAGAAAACTGACAGTATTAAGTTAAAGCTATGTGTTTATACCATTGGCCACAGAACCGTTGTCAGCTACAGAAGGGAATTAAGTGACAAGGCTTTAGAGAGCACTCCCCAGGGCCATCCCAGGCTTCAGAGGGCACTCCCCAGGGCCATCCCAGGCTTCAGAGGGCACTCACCAGGGCCATCACACGCTGCTCGGCAGGGAAGACTCTGAAGGGGCGCCGGCAGGCCCGTAAATCCCCCGGGTCCCGCAGGTAGAAGGCCTGGACTGCCGCAGCCACCAGGGACGGGCGCTGCCTCAGCACGGCCACGATTCCGGCCGGGAGGGAGCAGCGGGCTCGGTGCAGCGAGGCCGGGATCTTCTCGGGGTACCTGAGCAGCAGCAGAGTGCAGGAAAGGTACTGCAACTTAAACCCTCCTTCTCTATTGTGAGGCCTGTTTTCACTTTAACATTTACCTGTATCGTGGGCCAGAAGATTATTCTGGAGTTAAACCTTGGCCAATCTAATGCCCAGAATGTCTGCTTCTAGAATACATTTATATAAATGTACATGGCCAATAAAATTAAATCCCCCACGTGAGTGAGTCCCTGTGAACTTAACCAACAGATCCAGCTATGCAGTATTCTTTGCCATACTGTGTCAAAGTTATGCTATCAAATCCTTACAAAAAATAAACTACAGGGCTGAAAACAGCTGTGACAAGTTGAAGTTCTGACAATTCTGCTGGTTCTACATTTGAGGTCAAATCCTCTTTTTCCTCCTGCACAGGGCTCCTGAAAGATCACAGAACTTTCAGATTTTTCAGTATTAGAGAGATGATGTGAAGGAGGAGTAACTCTGGACATTGTCAGGTGTGGAATTACAGCAGTGACCCAGTTTTGACTCCCCCAGATCACAGCCTACAGGACACTGATCCCCCTCTTTCCAAGAGGGCCACGGAAAAACCTCCAGCTGCTGGTGTCTGAAAAGGAACCAACTTTATCCCATCTGTTGGGGAAACGTTTAAAGCCCAGAGAGCACAGGACCAAAGGCCACAGTGTCAGAGGACTCAAATAAAGCCCCACACACCCATGGATGCGTTTGTCCACCGCAGCTCTGATGGGCTCTGCAGCCAGGAACTCCTCGGAGCGGGTGGATAACAGCGCCAGCGCCTCTGGGATGGTGGGACAGGCAGCACAGAGGTCCCAGTCCTGCTCCCAAGTCTCTGCCAGAGGAAGGATGTGCAGCTCTCCTTTGTAAAAGAACACCTGGCAGACAGGAATGCTCTCATCAGACAGGGTAAGTAGGAGAAGTCACACACAGAGCGATGGAAAATTTCATTTCATGTACAAAGGCCTTTGTTTAAACACAGAGAATATAAAGTGCAAATAGAGAACCAATACAGGAAGCAGCACAAGGTTTTCTAAGAAGTTATTTGAGATGCCAGAGACCACGATCCAACCAGTAAAACCCCTCTATTTTAACTGCAACAAGTTTTGTCAAATATCTGTTTCCTTTGTAACAGTAACACCAAGTTTCTCTTCAACTAGAGAAGTGCTTCAGGAGAATCAGCATAACCTAACTGCTTAAAAACGTAATAGAAATTAAAAAGCATTATTTCAGGTGCTACAGGTGACCTCTGCTGGTTCCTGATCCTAAGAGAAAAGCCCTGAATGCAATGTTATCAATTCCCTCACTCTGTCTGTTCCCTCAAATAAAGGGAAAATATCAGCTGATAGTCCAGGTACACGTGTGCCATCAATTTTTGTGTTCTGTTCCATGGCTTTAAAGAACCTTGGAGTGGGGGAAAAATAATTAAACCATTTTTTGCTAATGACCAAGTTAATTATTTCCATTTTAATCTATTGCCAGTGACGTGACTACCAGCAACCATCCATATCCAGGTGAAGGTGTCTGCTCATTATTTCACCTATACCAGACAAAGCCTGTGTCCTTATAGAGACAGCAGCACTCCAGCCCTGAGCATTCCCTACTCTGCTGAGGGCAGCAAATCCTCTTGCCTAAACACTCCAGAATACAGTAAAAATAAAAAAATTCAAGTGGTTCCAGCAGAGCTAGAATGTTCAGGTGGATACAGGAGTGCTCCTGAAGGGAGCAACAGTAAGGGACAGACAGCACTCTGGATTTTCAGAGGCAGTCAAACCACTTGGCTAGAGGTGCAAGAGAAAACCCCAGCTGCTCCATAAAAGGCCACTGTGCCCCCTTGCCAACTGTACAGAAGTTTTACTCACCCTGTTTTCACTGTTCTCAGGATTCAGCCACTTTGGGAGAAAATCAGCTGCTTCTATCAAGAGAAACTCTCCATCATTGTCATCAATCCTGGCCAAGGAGAAATTGGTTTCTCAGCAGGAAAAGCCTTGCACAGCGCAACAACACACTTCTAATCCATGTCTGCTGGGGTTTTTTAATATTCATAGAACCACAAAAGGCTTAGGTTAGAAGGGACCTCAAAGATCATCTGGTTCCAACCACCCTGCCAATAGGCAGGCACACCTTCCACTAGCACAGGCTGCTCCAAGCTCCATCCAACCTGGCCTTGGACACTTCAAACGTGTCTGGGATGGGAAAACTCCTCCAAGGATGGGGAATATTGAGACAGGACCTTCAGAGCACAGGCACTGCCCCATGGCACCCCTCCCAAAAAAGCACCTCAGCAGGACCCGCCTTACGTGGCTGCCAGCCCCGGGAACTCCCTGGTGATCTCCCGGAGCAGGTACACGATGAACCACTCATCCTCCACGTTATCCCCGAACACGGTGGTGCCGCCGATGTGCGCCGGGGTCTGGCCTGGGCGGGGCAGGGAGAGGAGAGGCGGCTCAGCAACCCCGTGCCCGGACACGGATCGTCCGCACGGGGCGCGGGGTCTCCCTCACCGGGGAAATTCCAGAGCCTGCGGACAAAACCTTGTGTCCTGTGCTCTGGGGTGACCCGGCTGCAGCGGGGAGGTGGCACCGGGTGCCTCCCTGGGGGCCCTTCCAGCCTGACCCGGCTGTGACACGGAGAGTCTGTGGGGCCGCCGGGTGCCCCTCACACACCCTGGGCCTCCCTCACACGGTCCCGCCGGGTGCCCCTCACACACCCTGGGCCTCCCTCACACGGTCCCGCCGGGTGCCCCTCACACACCCTGGGCCTCCCTCACACGGTCCCGCCGGGTGCCCCTCACACACCCTGGGCCTCCCTCACACGGTCCCGCCGGGTGCCCCTCACACACCCTGGGCCTCCCTCACACGGTCCCGCCGGGTGCCCCTCACACACCCTGGGCCTCCCTCACACGGTCCCGCCGGGTGCCCCTCACACACCCTGGGCCTCCCTCACACGGTCCCGCCGGGTGCCCCTCACACACCCTGGGCCTCCCTCACACGGTCCCGCCGGGTGCCCCTCACACACCCTGGGCCTCCCTCACACGGTCCCGCCGGGTGCCCCTGACGCCTTCGGTTCCTGCCCGCCGGATCCCCCTCACACGCTCCTGGTTCCTGCCCGCCGCGTACCCCTCACACGCTCCCGGGATCCCGGCCGCCGGGTGCCCCTCAAGCCCTCGGCCTTCCTCACACGATCCCGCCGGATCCCCCTCACGCGCTCCCGGTTCCTGCCCACCGGGTGCCCCTCACGCGTCCCCTCGGAGCGCTCCCCCCGCCGTGCCTCCCGGCCCGCTCCCGGCCCGCTCCCGGCTCACCGCGGCGCGGCACGTAGCGCAGGCGGAACGGCTGCCGGTGCCACACGTAGGAGGCCAGGAGCGGGGCGAAGCGCACCAGGGCCAGCTCCGCGCAGCGCCGCAGCAGCTCCTCGCCGCCCGGGCCCTCCGCCGCCGCGGCCGCGAACAGGCGGTAGCGCACCGCGTCCTCGGGCAGCGCCGGCCGCCGCAGCGCCTCCATCGCGCCGGGGCCGCGCTCCGCCCCCGCGGGAGGAGCGGCGCGATGGCGGCGGCGGGGCGGCGGCGCTGAGGATGATATCGCGATACGCGCGGAAACCGCTGCAGGCGTGAGTGGCCGCCGCTCCCCCGGGCCCCGGCGCGGCCCCGAGCCCATCGCGGTCCCGGCCCCGGCCCCGGCCCCGGGCCTGCCGCCCGCGCTGCCCCCAGCAGCAGACAGGGCCCCGCGACGGCCCGGTCACCCCCTGTCCCCGCCGGGAGATGGTTCCCGGGGTTCCCGGGATTCCTGAGCACCGCTCCCGGCCAGGCGCCGGTGCGACAGAACGCGATTAAACCCCTGTAACCGGCTTATTACCCCCGACCCAAGAGTTGGGTCACTTCTGACTTACTCGGCTCGTTTACTCTTGGTCTGTTTAATTCAATTTCATTAATCTACAGGAGTAATGGCGTTGTCTCTGCTTTTAGGGAGCCGTAGCCCAATTCACAACATCTTAAGTTTAACTAATTTTGACCCCGACCTTTAACTCGATATTTATCCTGGAGTTAGTTTTGACACCTTAAACCTAGAGTTTTGGCGACAAGAATTAGCTTTGTAGTAGTAATAAATGTGTGCACAGTCCCTGAGAAGAAGGGAAGAAAAACCTATAAAATTTATTGGGAACTCCGTAAATGCTTATTTTCGTAAGTAATGCCAGAAGTTCCGCTTCTGGTTGGTTTTTTTTTTTTTTTTTTTAGACAAGGACTCCCAAAATATGCCTTGAAGCATCACCCACTGCCAGAGCCACGGGCTCAGGTGTGCTCAGCAACACCCACGGCTGAAAACCTCGGCCAGACCTCCAGGTACTTGTCATGACACATCTGGTCCTGCTGTTCTGATACAGCTAGGCTTTGTTTACTGACACACTTGACTTGTCATTGCTTATTCTGGGCTGCTGCCTTTTGTTGTTTTTTTTTTTTTTTTTTTTTTTTTTGGCTGAATGTGTGTGTTCCAGGGAGTCGAGAATCCACAAGGAATCGGATGATCATGGGGATCCGTGGACTGCTAGTCAGGGTTGTGCTGACACCTCCACAGAAGACAGCTCAGTCTTCTCGTGGGGCTATGACGTGAGTAGAACATCATCATCCAAGCCAAATATGGCACAGCACGACACTTGAAATGCCACTGCAAAGACATGTCAGAACAAAAATGATTTGATCTGTCAAAAAATTGTGGTAGTGATTATAGAAAGAACATCTTTTTTACCACTTCTTATCTTTCAGTTCAAAACACATTAGGCTCGTACTATTCTGTTAATTTTCTGCATTTCCACTGAAAATTTTGGAAATGCAAATCATTTAGTGCAGGAGTGTATCTATAAATGCTGTTACTGTGGAACCCCAGCCATGGCTGGATGGCTTTCAGGTACTTGGTGTGAGTTTAGCAAACTTATGCATCCTTGCATATTTCTTAAAATTTAGTAAGCTCCTAAAACATTATTTTCATTTAGAAATGTTTGATTTATTCTCCTTCCACCAAAGTCAAGTGTGCTGTTCCCTTCTGGGAGATGAGATGGAGCTGTTCAGATATAAATTACCTCAGAATTGACCCCATTTTCTATCCACGTGTAACAAAAGACCTGGCCATCCCTCAAGTTCAGTGTTCCCCACCAGTCTGCATTGCTTTTTGTGTTGCTGTTGTTTGTGGACACTGGAAACAACAAATCCTCCATTGCATTAAATTATCAGTGAATTTTATCCTTCCTGTTCTGATTTCTTTAAGTCTTGTAGTTTAATATAATAATATGGATGTTTCAAAATGTTTTATTAGGTTTTTTTTCTGCTGTGTCAATGTAAGCTTTTTATGTGGCTGCCATCCTTTTTAAGAGCAGGCTGCATCATCTCTGGGAGAAAATTATTTAAGGTTAAAATATTTTTATGCAATCCTGCTAAGCTTTAAACAAATAGTTGTGTTTTTCAATTATATTTAAAAAGACCAATTAAAATACCCCTGCAGATGCTGTTCACGAGGTTATTTTCTTTGCTCTCTAGGAATTTGACAAAGCTGCCACACAACAAGTTCAGCAGATGTTCAGGCAAATTGATGAGCTTCTGTATGAGCAGAAGGAACACGTTCATGTGGAGGGACTGCGGGAAGAATGCCACCAGTGGTCCTCCAGCTTTCCTCATCTCAGGTATTTTATTAATGGACTGGTACCTTCTCAACAAGGCTAGGGATGCACACAGTGGCTTTCCAAACAGGTGGCAGGGTGAGTTGATGCAATTGTGTGGTAGATGGAGATAAAAAGATAACTCTGGTGATGTGCCTGCTGTCATTAATAAAGATCCTCTTATCTCACATGTGGTTCCTTGGCAGAGGTTTGTTGCTATCTGTGACTGGCTTGGCCTTAACAGAGTAGAATTCTCTTAGAAAACTGAAAGTGTCCCCAGGAAAACTGCACAGGCTCCCAGGAGAGCTTTTAGGATTTGCTGCTGTTCTTACACCCTTCAGTAATCGTACTGCCCAGGTTTTCTGCTGTATTTACCCTATGGTTTTGCCGTGGCAGGGTGGTGGGGAAGCAGGTGGTGACCCCCACGGATGAAGGGTACGGATGGTACTCGAGTTCCCCCTCGGGCGGTTTGGCTCCCTCAGATGTAAGCTCACCACAGGAAAAGGATTCTGATGAGTAAGTACCAGCAGTGAGCCTGGGTCTTGCTGAGGTGGAAAGGCAGGTTTGTTCTCTGCTTCTTAAAGTGTGCAGCCTTCCTGTTAGGCTGAGTTTTGAACACAGCACACTGGGTTTTTTTTCCTTTTAAACTGAATTTAGTACAATTAAAATAGCAAGAACACGTAGCTGTGCTTTTGCTGACTACAGTGAACTGGCCAGTAAATAGAAATATCTTTGCTGCTGATGATTTCTTAAGAATATGTGTGCACTGTAGCTGGTTTTATTATTAATTATCTGTTAAGTTTTCCTACGCCTTAAAAAATACAAAGCACTATTTTAATACTCCCGGGGCACCCCGGCCGGTGCCGGACCGGGAGCGGCTTCTTGTCGTGTCCCGCCCCTCCCGCCGTTCCCGCCCCTGATCGGGACGTCAGAACGGCCAGAACCCGCTCCGGCCCCACATCGCTTCACTCCCGCGGCACTTTCGGGTCACTCAAGTCCGGAGCGGGGCGGCGGCGGCTCCCGGAGCTCGGAGGCGGCTCCGGCACAGGTGGGACCCGCGGCGGGTTGTGCCCCAGCTCGGGGCTCGCTGCGGGCCGGGGGGGCCGCGGTGAGGGGCAGGGGCCGGTTCCGGCGAGTTCCTTGTGCCGGGTTCCCCCGTGTCCCCCCAGTCGGGACCGCGGAACCGTTCCATCACGTCCTCAGCTCCCGGGGCACCCCGGCCGGTGCCTCAGAGCTGCTCCATCGGTGCCTCAGCTCCCGGGGCATTTCGATCGGTGTCGTACAGGCGGGCTCCATCGGTATCTTAGGTCCCGGGGCTCCGCCATCGGTGCCGCGGGGGGGCTCCGTCGCCAGCCCAGCTCCCGAGGCCATTCCGATCAGTTCTGCACGGGGCGGGGGGCTTCGTCTGTTCCTCAGCTCCCGGGGCACCCCGATCGGTGCCTCAGCTCCCGGGTAGCCCCGAGGCTTCTTCTCGGCGCCGCCTTCCTTCCCTGCCGGGAGCCGCCGGCAGTGCCCGGGCAGGAGCCAAAGCGGCCGTGCCCGCGCTCGGTGTCCCCGGGCTCCGAGCCGCCGGCCCGGGCCAATGCGGGGGACAATGGTGAGCGGCCCGGGGCTGCTGCTGCTGCTGCTGCTGCTGCTGCTTCTTCCCCCCGGGCAGGCGGACTCCGAGCCGCAGCTGTCCCGTCCCCGCTGCAGCCGGCAGCTCGCAGGCGCTGTCCCCGCCTGTCCCGGCACGGAGCTGGGCTGCAGCGGCTGCAGAGCCCCAGGGGCCGGGACAGCTGCGGCCACCGGAGAGCTCCCGAGGCTGCGCTTGTCTCCGCAGGAGCTGCCGCGGCGTCGGCGGAGCGGGGACAGGGCGGGACTGAGCTGGCAGCGCCTTCCTGAGCCTCGGTGTCCCGCAGGGCCGGGACCAGCGGTGACCTCTCCCCGTGTCCCTTTCAGTGTGCCGTCAGCGCGGGTGGGGAGCTGTTCCCGAGGCCCATCTCCGAAAGGCTTTTTCAGCACTCCTGATGTCTCGGGAGCGAGTTGCTGTTTGTTCCAAGCAGAGAGATGCCGGCTGTGAGCTGGAGGAGAGTGAATTCTGCTCCCTTAATGGAGTTGTGAAGGGGTCCCACATCTCCAGGAGGGACCAGCAGCCGGGATTACACACTTGCCTGGGGCACAAGAAGCCACTTGTCACGAGCAGGGGGATGGCACCTGTGAGCCTGCAGGGAGTGAAGACGTGGAGAGTGGATTGCGCACCAGTGATGGGAGTGTGAGGGAGCCCCTGGGTCCCCAGGGCACATCAGCAACCGCCAATGGACACAAAATGATCCTCATGAGATTCCTGGGTGAGTGCAGGGCCAGCCCTGTGGCCTCTGGGGAGGGGACGGTGTCACCTGCCAAGGACAGGGCTGGCAGGTGTGGGGCTGTTTCAAAATGTCTGGAAGAGGCCTCGTGCTCTGCTCGGCCCCATCAGTGGCTGCAGCGAAGAGCCCCAGCTGCCCCCAAGGCTGTGCAGTTCTGCAGCTGCAGCCTGTCCCCAGCCCTGTGTCCCTGGCTGTCCCCAGCCCTGTGTCCCTGCCTGTGTGCCAGGCTCTTGGCTCCCTGGCTGCCAGCTGAGTGAGGGGCACACTGGCTGAGGGCTTCCTCCTGTGCTCCCTGGGCATTGGGGGAGCAGATTGGAGGGCCGCCTCTGGTTCTCCCAGCCAGCAGCTCTTTCCTGCTGCAGGCAAGTGGTTCAGGTCCCATCCCGTGCTCACCTTGGTGCTGATCGTGCTCCTCGTGTCCCTGGTGCTGGCTTTGGTGGTGGCCTTGGCTGTGCAGTCAGGTAAGGGAGGGGCAGCAGCCTGGGCCCAGCCCCTCGGGGCAGAGCGGGCTCCCTGCTCCCTGCACAGGGGAATCCTCAGAGCTTCTCCTCTTCCCCCTCCAGCACCACAGCTTCCGGTTCCACCTGCGGCTCTCCAGGGTGTTCTGGGCTGTCCCTCCGGCTGGGTTGGCTACAACGGGCTCTGCTACTACTTGTCAAGGGATGCCGGCACCTGGGAGCAGGCTCAGGAACGGTGCTCCGAGCTCGGGGCCTCCCTGGCCGTTGTCAAGGATGAGGAGGCCATGGTGAGTGAGGGGCTGCGGGCGGTGTGGGGCGGCTGAGGGGAGCCTGGGGGTGCTCCTGGGCCGGGCTGGGTGCTGGCAGGGCTGGGGGTGCAGCCCCGTCCCGGGGCCTTGCAGGGAAGGAGCCCCGGGCACGTGTCCCCCCGAGGGGCCGGGGCAGCTCCCACTCCTCTCTCCTGGGCAGGGTTTGCTCTCCCGCCTCCGCGGGAACGTCGATTACTGGCTCGGGCTGCGCAGGCGGGGCCAGCGCCTGCAGTGGGGGGACGGCAGCGACTTCAGCTCCTGGTGAGTGCCGGGGAGCCGGGCAGGGCACGGGGGGACAGGGGCACAAGGTGTTCCCCTGGTAACCAGCGCTGCCTCTGCTCCTCCTTGCAGGCATCCTGTCCTTGGCGATTCCGAGTGTGTGTGCCTGGCTGACAGTGCATTCGGGACTCACAACTGCTCAAATGAGCGGCCGTATCTGTGCAGCAAGGCCCGAGCTCCCCTGTGACAGGGGCTGGAGAAAGGACCTTCTCCACGCTGGGCAGTCCCAGCTTCCCCTCTTAGCCCGGCACAGGGCTGTCCTTCCTCAGGTGCCCCCCTGTGCCCTGCACTCACTCTCAGGGTCACCTCAGTGCCTGTTCCTCCCCACTGCCGAGGCCGGGCGGGGTGTCGAGAGGAAAAGTCTCTGCAATCCATCCTGCCCCCGGTGGTGCCAGCAGTCCGTGAATTGACCTCATTCCACTCCCGGCTCGACTGGGGGCCACCAGCGCCCCTGCCGGCGGTGCCCGGAACTGCAGCGAAGGGGAAAGGGCCGCGGCCGGGACGGGCTTTGTGTTCTGTTCCTTGGTAACGCCGCACGGGGCTTGTCTGTGCGCTTTGGGATACGTGCTAGTAAAGAACTGTTCTTCCTCTTCTCGTACCTATTCCTGAGAGCCCCTTCGTTTCAAAATTAGAATAATTCGGGGGGAAGGAGTCTACATCTTCCCTTGCAAGGGAGGCTCCTGCCCACCTTAGCAGACAGCCGTCTTTCGAAGGAAAACGACCCCATCCCTCTGTGCCGCTGTGTGGGGAGGAGGGAGGGAGGGAGGGAATCGAGGATCAAGTGGAGTCCAGGAAGGAGAGAAGAGTGTGGGGAAGGTGCATTTTGAGGATTTTGCGTACTTCTCGTTGCCTTGCTCTGATTTGTATGATAAGAAATTCGATTAAAATTCATTTTCCCGGCCCGGGCCTGTTCTGCCCGTGATGGGTGAGAGACCTCTCGCTGCCTTTAGTGAGACCCTCGAGCCTTTCCCGGTGTGCTCTGTTCCCTGCCCAGGGGAGGAGCAGAGGGACAGAGGGTTTTGCTGGCCCCGGGCAGCTGGCCAGGCCCAGGCCACCCCAGGAATCCCGGCCACAATTCCCTCCAGCATTTCCCGGCCCCAGGGCGGGTCCGGCTCCGCGGGCCGGCGGCTCCAGGAGTTCCGAGGGGGCAAAACGGGGCCGAGCGAGAGGAGGCAGGTGCTGCCAGGGGGTGAAATGTCTTTGCTGCGAGCTGGCAGGGAGAGGAGGAGGGAGCAAGTGGAGCAAAGCCAAGGGGAGAGAAAGAGGGACGAGGCCGGAGCGGTGGAAGGCGGCGGGGATGGCCGTGGGGCAGGCGGGCGTTTCGCTTTCCAGCGCTGTGGGGGGAAAGGGAGAACTGTCAAATGGGTCCGGGAGAAGAGGGGAGAAATAGCAGGATATCGTCCACCTTTGACATTCTTCTGAGCTGCCTGAGCTGCAAAGGCAATGGACAGAGTCCGAGCCCCGCCGGCCGCCCGGCACCGCCAGCGCTGCGGTGTGTCGTGCCCCGCCCCGCCCCTGGCAGCAGCAGCAGCAGCCCCTGGGCCCGGTGAGACCCCCAGGAGCGGCTTCCCGGGGGCTGCGGGTCTTCAGCAGCTTCAGCGGCGGCGGGGGGGCCTTTTTTCTTAGCGCGGTTATGTTGGGACAGGAGCCGCCTCTCCTCTGCTCTGCCCTCCGGAGTTTGAGGCGGCTCCAGCATTGCTGGGACCCGCGCTCGGTTTTCCTCAGCTCCCGGGGCACCCCGATCGGTGCCTCAGCTCCCGGGTAGCCCCGAGGCTTCTTCTCGGCGCCGCCTTCCTTCCCTGCCGGGAGCCGCCGGCAGTGCCCGGGCAGGAGCCAAAGCGGCCGTGCCCGCGCTCGGTGTCCCCGGGCTCCGAGCCGCCGGCCCGGGCCAATGCGGGGGACAATGGTGAGCGGCCCGGGGCTGCTGCTGCTGCTGCTGCTGCTTCTTCCCCCCGGGCAGGCGGACTCCGAGCCGCAGCTGTCCCGTCCCCGCTGCAGCCGGCAGCTCGCAGGCGCTGTCCCCGCCTGTCCCGGCACGGAGCTGGGCTGCAGCGGCTGCAGAGCCCCAGGGGCCGGGACAGCTGCGGCCACCGGAGAGCTCCCGGAGGCTGCGCTTGTCTCCGCAGGAGCTGCCGCGGCGTCGGCGGAGCGGGGACAGGGCGGGACTGAGCTGGCAGCGCCTTCCTGAGCCTCGGTGTCCCGCAGGGCCGGGACCGGCGGTGACCTCTCCCCGTGTCCCTTTCAGTGTGCCGTCAGCGCGGGTGGGGAGCTGTTCCCGAGGCCCATCTCCGAAAGGCTTTTTCAGCACTCCTGATGCCTCCGGAGCGAGGGGCTGTTTGTTCCAAGCAGAGAGATGCCGCCTGTGCGCTGGAGGAGAGTGAATTCTGCTCCCTTAATGGAGTTGTGAAGGGGCTCCCACATCTCCAGGAGGGACCAGCAGCCGGGGTTACACACTTGCCTGGGGCACAAGAAGCCACTTGTCACGAGCAGGGGGATGGCACCTGTGAGCCTGCAGGGAGTGAAGATGTGGAGAGTGGATTGTGCACCAGTGATGGGAGTGTGAGGGAGCCCCTGGGTCCCCAGGGCACATCAGCAACCGGCTGTGGGCACAGAAGGAACCTCAGAAGATTCCCGGGTGAGTGCAGGGCCACCCCTGTGGCCTCTGGGGAGGGGACGGTGTCACCTGCCAAGGACAGGGCTGGCAGGTGTGGGGCTGTTTCCCGATGTCTGGAAGAGGCCTCGTGCTCTGCTCGGCCCCATCAGTGGCTGCAACCAAGAGCCCCAGCTGCCCCCAAGGCTGTGCAGTTCTGCAGCTGCAGCCTGTCCCCAGCCCTGTGTCCCTGGCTGTCCCCAGCCCTGTGTCCCTGCCTGTGTGCCAGGCTCTTGGCTCCCTGGCTGCCAGCGGAGTGAGGGGCACACTGGCTGAGGGCTCCCTCCTGTGCTCCCTGGGCATTGGGGGAGCAGATTGGAGGGCCGGCTCTGGTTCTCCCAGCCAGCAGCTCTTTCCTGCTGCAGGCAAGTGGTTCAGGTGCCATCCCGTGCTCACCTCGGTGCTGATCGTGCTCCTCGTGTCCCTGGTGCTGGCTTTGGTGGTGGCCTTGGCTGTGCAGTCAGGTAAGGGAGGGGCAGCAGCCTGGGCCCAGCCCCTCGGGGCAGAGCGGGCTCCCTGCTCCCTGCACAGGGGAATCCTCAGAGCTTCTCCTCTTCCCCCTGCAGCACCACAGCTTCCAGTTCCACCTGCGGCTCCCCAGTGTGTTCTGGGCTGTCCCTCCGGCTGGGTTGGCTACAACGGGCTCTGCTACTACTTGTCAAGGGATGCCGGCACCTGGGAGCAGGCTCAGGAACGGTGCTCCGAGCTCGGGGCCTCCCTGGCCGTTGTCAAGGATGAGGAGGCCACGGTGAGTGAGGGGCTGCGGGCGGTGTGGGGCGGCTGAGGGGAGCCTGGGGGTGCTCCTGGGCCGGGCTGGGTGCTGGCAGGGCTGGGGGTGCAGCCCCATCCCGGGGCCTTGCAGGGAAGGAGCCCCGGGCACGTGTCCCCCCGAGGGGCCGGGGCAGCTCCCACTCCTCTCTCCTGGGCAGGGTTTGCTCTCCCGCCTCCGCGGGAACGTCGATTACTGGCTCGGGCTGCGCAGGCGGGGCCAGCGCCTGCACTGGGGGGACGGCAGCGACTTCAGCTCCTGGTGAGTGCCGGGGAGCCGGGCAGGGCACGGGGGGGACAAGGTGTTCCCCTGGCAACCAGCGCTGCCTCTGCTCCTCCTTGCAGGCATCCTGTCCTTGGCGATTCCGAGTGTGTGTGCCTGGCTGACAGTGCATTCGGGACTCACAACTGCTCAAATGAGCGGCCGTATCTGTGCAGCAAGGCCCGAGCTCCCCTGTGACAGGGGCTGGAGAAAGGACCTTCTCCACGCTGGGCAGTCCCAGCTTCCCCTCTTAGCCCGGCACAGGGCTGTCCTTCCTCAGGTGCCCCCTGTGCCCTGCACTCACTCTCAGGGTCACCTCAGTGCCTGTTCCTCCCCACTGCCGAGGCCGGGCGGGGTGTGGAGAGGAAAAGTCTCTGCAATCCATCCTGCCCCCGGTGCTCCCTGGAGTCTGTGGATCGCCCTCATTCCACACCCGGCTCGACTGGGAGCCACCAGCGCCCCTGCCGGCGGTGCCCGGAACTGCAGCGAAGGGGAAAGGGCCGCGGCCGGGACTGGGTTTGTGTTCTGATTGTTGTTGGTGCCGCACGGGGCTTGTCTGTGCGCTTTGGGATACGTGCTAGTAAAGAACTGTTCTTCCTCTTCTCGTACCTATTCCTGAGAGCCCCTTCGTTTCAAAATTAGAATAATTCGGGGGGAAGGAGTCTACATCTTCCCTTGCAAGGGAGGCTCCTGCCCACCTTAGCAGACAGCCGTCTTTCAAAGGAAAACGACCCCATCCCTCAGTGCCGCTGTGTGGGGAGGAGGGAGGGAGGGAGGGAATCGAGGATCAAGTGGAGTCCAGGAAGGAGAGAAGAGTGTGGGGAAGGTGCATTTTGAGGATTTTGTGTACTTCTCGTTGCCTTGCTCTGATTTGTATGATAAGAAATTCGATTAAAATTCATTTTCCCGGCCCGGGCCTGTTCTGCCCGTGATGGGTGAGAGATCTCTCGCTGCCTTTAGTGAGCCCCTCGAGCCTTTCCCGGTGTGCTCTGTTCCCTGCCCAGGGGAGGAGCAGAGGGACAGAGGGTTTTGCTGGCCCCGGGCAGCTGGCCAGGCCCAGGCCACCCCAGGAATCCCGGCCACAATTCCCTCCAGCATTTCCCGGCCCCAGGGCGGGTCCGGCTCCGCGGGCCGGCGGCTCCAGGAGTTCCGAGGGGGCAAAACGGGGCCGAGTGAGAGGAGGCAGGTGCTGCCA
Organism: Zosterops lateralis; assembly: GCF_965231275.1. NCBI lineage: Eukaryota > Metazoa > Chordata > Aves > Passeriformes > Zosteropidae > Zosterops > Zosterops lateralis. The sequence continues at coordinate 27,320 of NW_028154450.1, forward strand.
GGGGGTGAAATGTCTTTGCTGCGAGCTGGCAGGGAGAGGAGGAGGGAGCAAGTGGAGCAAAGCCAAGGGGCGAGAAAGAGGGACGAGGCCGGAGCGGCGGAAGGCGGCGGGGATGGCCGTGGGGCAGGCGGGCGTTTTGCTTTCCAGCGCTGTGGGGGGAAAGGGAGAACTGTCAAATGGGTCCGGGAAAAGAGGAGAGAAATAGCAGGTGCTGGATATCGTCCACCTTTGACATTCTTCTGAGCTGCCTGAGCTGCAAAGGCAATGGACAGAGTCCGAGCCCCGCCGGCCGCCCGGCACCGCCAGCGCTGCGGTGTGTCGTGCCCCGCCCCGCCCCTGGCAGCAGCAGCAGCAGCCCCTGGGCCCGGTGAGACCCCCAGGAGCGGCTTCCCGGGGGCTGCGGGTCTTCAGCAGCTTCACCCGACGGCGGGGGGGCCTTTTTTCTTAGCGCGGTTATGTTGGGACAGGAGCCGCCTCTCCTCTGCTCTGCCCTCCGGAGTTTGAGGCGGCTCCAGCATTGCTGGCACCCGCGCTCGGTTTTCCTCAGCTCCCGGGGCACCCCGATCGGTGCCGCAGGGGGGACTCCGTCGGTGCCGAGGAGCTGCCGGGGCACCCCAGTCGGTGCCGAAGAGCTGCTCCGTTAGTGCCTCAGCTCCCAGTGCACTCCGATCGGTGCCGCACGGGGGGCTCCATCCGTTCCTCTGCTCGCGGGGCCCCCTTTTCGGTGCCGCAGGGGGGACTCCGTCGCTGCCTCGCCTCCCCGGGCACCCCGATCGGTGCCTCAGAGTAGCTCCATCGCTGCCACAGCTCCCGGGGCACTCCGATCTGTTCCCCACGAGGGGCTCCGTCGCTTCCTCTGCTCCCAGGGCCCCCTTTTCTGTGCCTCAGAGCTGCTCCATCGGTGCCTCAGCTCCCAGGACACCCCGATTGATGTCTCACCTCCCGGGGCACCCCGGCCGGTGCCTCAGCTCCCGGGGCATTTCGATCGGTGTCGCAAGGGGGGCTCTATCGGTATCTCAGGTCCCGGGGCTCCGCCATCGGTGCCGCGCGGGGGCGGGGGGGGGGGGAGAGTCCGTCGCTTCCTCTGCTCGCGGGGCACCACGACGGGTGCCGGGCCGGGGGCGGCGTCTTGCTGTGTCCCGCCCCTCGCTGCTCTGCCGCACACCTGACTGGTCAACACGGCCAAAAGACGCTCCGCCCCCACGGCGGCTTTATAAACTGCAAGCGGCCGCGGTGGGGGGGGTGTGACGGTCGGAGCGGAGCGGCCCCCGGAGCTCGCCGGCGGCCCCGGCACAGGTGAGACCCGCGGTGGGTTGTGCCCCAGCTCGGGGCTCGCTGCGGGCCGGGGGGGCCGCGGTGAGGGGCAGGGGCCGGTTCTGGCGAGTTCTTTGTGCCGGGTTCCCCCGGTGTCCCCCCAAGTCGGGACCGCGGAACCGATCCATCACGTCCTCAGCTCCCGGGGCACCCCGATCGGTGCCGTACAGCGGGGCTCCGCCGCTGTCTCAGCTCCAGCGGCGCCCCGCTCTGGGGCCGAGGCTTCTTCTTGGCGCTGCCTTCCTTCCCTGCCGGGAGCCGCCGGCAGTGCCCGGGCAGGAGCCAAAGCGGCCGTGCCCGCGCTCGGTGTCCCCGGGCTCCGAGCCGCCGGCCCGGGCCAGTGCGGGGGACAATGGTGAGCGGCCCGGGGCTGCTGCTGCTGCTGCTGCTGCTTCTTCCCCCCGGGCAGGCGGACTCCGAGCCGCAGCTGTCCCGTCCCCGCTGCAGCCGGCAGCTCGCAGGCGCTGTCCCCGCCTGTCCCGGCACGGAGCTGGGCTGCAGCGGCTGCAGAGCCCCAGGGGCCGGGACAGCTGCGGCCACCGGAGAGCTCCCGGAGGCTGCGCTTGTCTCCGCAGGAGCTGCCGCGGCGTCGGCGGAGCGGGCACAGGGCGGGACTGAGCTGGCAGCGCCTTCCTGAGCCTCGGTGTCCCGCAGGGCCGGGACCGGCGCTGACCTCTCCCCGTGTCCCTTTCAGTGTGCCGTCAGCGCGGGTGGGGAGCTGTTCCCGAGGCCCATCTCCGAAAGGCTTTTTCAGCGCTCCTGATGCCTCCGGAGCGAGGGGCTGTTTGTTCCAAGCAGAGAGATGCCGGCTGCGCGCTGGAGGAGAGTGAATTCTGCTCCCTTAATGGAGTTGTGAAGGGGCTCCCACATCTCCAGGAGGGACCAGCAGCCGGGCTTACACACTTGCCTGGGGCACAAGAAGCCACTTGTCACGAGCAGGGGGATGGCACCTGTGAGCCTGCAGGGAGTGAAGATGTGGAGAGTGGATTGTGCACCAGTGATGGGAGTGTGACGGAGCCCCTGGGTCCCCAGGGCACATCAGCAACCGGCAATGGACACAAAATGATCCTCAGGAGATTCCTGGGTGAGTGCAGGGCCAGCCCTGTGGCCTCTGGGGAGGGGACGGTGTCACCTGCCAAGGACAGGGCTGGCAGGTGTGGGGCTGTTTCCCGATGTCTGGAAGAGGCCTCGTGCTCTGCTCGGCCCCATCAGTGGCTGCAGCCAAGAGTCCCAGCTGCCCCCAAGGCTGTGCAGTTCTGCAGCTGCAGCCTGTCCCCAGCCCTGTGTCCCTGGCTGTCCCCAGCCCTGTGTCCCTGCCTGTGTGCCAGGCTCTTGGCTCCCTGGCTGCCAGCTGAGTGAGGGGCACACTGGCTGAGGGCTCCCTCCTGTGCTCCCTGGGCATTGGGGGAGCAGACTGGACGGCTGGCTCTGGTTCTCCCAGCCAGCAGCTCTTTCCTGCTGCAGGCAAGTGGTTCAGGTGCCATCCCGTGCTCACCTCGGTGCTGATCGTGCTCCTCGTGTCCCTGGTGCTGGCTTTGGTGGTGGCCTTGGCTGTGCAGTCAGGTAAGGGAGGGGCAGCAGCCTGGGCCCAGCCCCTCGGGGCAGAGCGGGCTCCCTGCTCCCTGCACAGGGGAATCCTCAGAGCTTCTCCTCTTCCCCCTGCAGCACCACAGCTTCCAGTTCCACCTGCGGCTCCCCAGTGTGTTCTGGGCTGTCCCTCCGGCTGGGTTGGCTACAACGGGCTCTGCTACTACTTGTCAAGGGATGCCGGCACCTGGGAGCAGGCTCAGGAACGGTGCTCCGAGCTCGGGGCCTCCCTGGCCGTTGTCAAGGATGAGGAGGCCACGGTGAGTGAGGGGCTGCGGGCGGTGTGGGGCGGCTGAGGGGAGCCTGGGGGTGCTCCTGGGCCGGGCTGGCTGCTGGCAGGGCTGGGGGTGCAGCCCCATCCCGGGGCCTTGCAGGGAAGGAGCCCCGGGCACGTGTCCCCCCGAGGGGCCGGGGCAGCTCCCACTCCTCTCTCCTGGGCAGGGTTTGCTCTCCCGCCTCCGCGGGAACGTCGATTACTGGCTCGGGCTGCGCAGGCGGGGCCAGCGCCTGCACTGGGGGGACGGCAGCGACTTCAGCTCCTGGTGAGTGCCGGGGAGCCGGGCAGGGCACGGGGGGGACAAGGTGTTCCCCTGGCAACCAGCGCTGCCTCTGCTCCTCCTTGCAGGCATCCTGTCCTTGGCGATTCCGAGTGTGTGTGCCTGGCTGACAGTGCATTCGGGACTCACAACTGCTCAAATGAGCGGCCGTATCTGTGCAGCAAGGCCCGAGCTCCCCTGTGACAGGGGCTGGAGAAAGGACCTTCTCCACGCTGGGCAGTCCCAGCTTCCCCTCTTAGCCCGGCACAGGGCTGTCCTTCCTCAGGTGCCCCCTGTGCCCTGCACTCACTCTCAGGGTCACCTCAGTGCCTGTTCCTCCCCACTGCCGAGGCCGGGCGGGGTGTGGAGAGGAAAAGTCTCTGCAATCCATCCTGCCCCCGGTGCTCCCTGGAGTCTGTGGATCGCCCTCATTCCACACCCGGCTCGACTGGGAGCCACCAGCGCCCCTGCCGGCGGTGCCCGGAACTGCAGCGAAGGGGAAAGGGCCGCGGCCGGGACTGGGTTTGTGTTCTGATTGTTGTTGGTGCCGCACGGGGCTTGTCTGTGCGCTTTGGGATACGTGCTAGTAAAGAACTGTTCTTCCTCTTCTCGTACCTATTCCTGAGAGCCCCTTCGTTTCAAAATTAGAATAATTCGGGGGGAAGGAGTCTACATCTTCCCTTGCAAGGGAGGCTCCTGCCCACCTTAGCAGACAGCCGTCTTTCAAAGGAAAACGACCCCATCCCTCAGTGCCGCTGTGTGGGGAGGAGGGAGGGAGGGAGGGAATCGAGGATCAAGTGGAGTCCAGGAAGGAGAGAAGAGTGTGGGGAAGGTGCATTTTGAGGATTTTGTGTACTTCTCGTTGCCTTGCTCTGATTTGTATGATAAGAAATTCGATTAAAATTCATTTTCCCGGCCCGGGCCTGTTCTGCCCGTGATGGGTGAGAGATCTCTCGCTGCCTTTAGTGAGCCCCTCGAGCCTTTCCCGGTGTGCTCTGTTCCCTGCCCAGGGGAGGAGCAGAGGGACAGAGGGTTTTGCTGGCCCCGGGCAGCTGGCCAGGCCCAGGCCACCCCAGGAATCCCGGCCACAATTCCCTCCAGCATTTCCCGGCCCCAGGGCGGGTCCGGCTCCGCGGGCCGGCGGCTCCAGGAGTTCCGAGGGGGCAAAACGGGGCCGAGTGAGGGGAGGCAGGTGCTGCCAGGGGGTGAAATGTCTTTGCTGCGAGCTGGCAGGGAGAGGAGGAGGGAGCAAGTGGAGCAAAGCCAAGGGGCGAGAAAGAGGGACGAGGCCGGAGCGGCGGAAGGCGGCGGGGATGGCCGTGGGGCAGGCGGGCGTTTTGCTTTCCAGCGCTGTGGGGGGAAAGGGAGAACTGTCAAATGGGTCCGGGAAAAGAGGAGAGAAATAGCAGGTGCTGGATATCGTCCACCTTTGACATTCTTCTGAGCTGCCTGAGCTGCAAAGGCAATGGACAGAGTCCGAGCCCCGCCGGCCGCCCGGCACCGCCAGCGCTGCGGTGTGTCGTGCCCCGCCCCGCCCCTGGCAGCAGCAGCAGCAGCCCCTGGGCCCGGTGAGACCCCCAGGAGCGGCTTCCCGGGGGCTGCGGGTCTTCAGCAGCTTCACCCGACGGCGGGGGGGCCTTTTTTCTTAGCGCGGTTATGTTGGGACAGGAGCCGCCTCTCCTCTGCTCTGCCCTCCGGAGTTTGAGGCGGCTCCAGCATTGCTGGCACCCGCGCTCGGTTTTCCTCAGCTCCCGGGGCACCCCGATCGGTGCCTCAGCTCCCGGGGCACCCCGATCGGTGCCTCAGCTCCCGGGGCACCCCGATCGGTGCCGCAGGGGGGACTCCGTCGGTGCCGAGGAGCTGCCGGGGCACCCCAGTCGGTGCCGAAGAGCTGCTCCGTTAGTGCCTCAGCTCCCAGTGCACTCCGATCGGTGCCGCACGGGGGGCTCCATCCGTTCCTCTGCTCGCGGGGCCCCCTTTTCGGTGCCGCAGGGGGGACTCCGTCGCTGCCTCGCCTCCCCGGGCACCCCGATCGGTGCCTCAGAGTAGCTCCATCGCTGCCACAGCTCCCGGGGCACTCCGATCTGTTCCCCACGAGGGGCTCCGTCGCTTCCTCTGCTCCCAGGGCCCCCTTTTCTGTGCCTCAGAGCTGCTCCATCGGTGCCTCAGCTCCCAGGACACCCCGATTGATGTCTCACCTCCCGGGGCACCCCGGCCGGTGCCTCAGCTCCCGGGGCATTTCGATCGGTGTCGCAAGGGGGGCTCTATCGGTATCTCAGGTCCCGGGGCTCCGCCATCGGTGCCGCGCGGGGGCGGGGGGGGGGGGAGAGTCCGTCGCTTCCTCTGCTCGCGGGGCACCACGACGGGTGCCGGGCCGGGGGCGGCGTCTTGCTGTGTCCCGCCCCTCGCTGCTCTGCCGCACACCTGACTGGTCAACACGGCCAAAAGACGCTCCGCCCCCACGGCGGCTTTATAAACTGCAAGCGGCCGCGGTGGGGGGGGTGTGACGGTCGGAGCGGAGCGGCCCCCGGAGCTCGCCGGCGGCCCCGGCACAGGTGAGACCCGCGGTGGGTTGTGCCCCAGCTCGGGGCTCGCTGCGGGCCGGGGGGGCCGCGGTGAGGGGCAGGGGCCGGTTCTGGCGAGTTCTTTGTGCCGGGTTCCCCCGGTGTCCCCCCAAGTCGGGACCGCGGAACCGATCCATCACGTCCTCAGCTCCCGGGGCACCCCGATCGGTGCCGTACAGCGGGGCTCCGCCGCTGTCTCAGCTCCAGCGGCGCCCCGCTCTGGGGCCGAGGCTTCTTCTTGGCGCTGCCTTCCTTCCCTGCCGGGAGCCGCCGGCAGTGCCCGGGCAGGAGCCAAAGCGGCCGTGCCCGCGCTCGGTGTCCCCGGGCTCCGAGCCGCCGGCCCGGGCCAGTGCGGGGGACAATGGTGAGCGGCCCGGGGCTGCTGCTGCTGCTGCTGCTGCTGCTGCTGCTGCTGCTGCTTCTTCCCCCCGGGCAGGCGGACTCCGAGCCGCAGCTGTCCCGTCCCCGCTGCAGCCGGCAGCTCGCAGGCGCTGTCCCCGCCTGTCCCGGCACGGAGCTGGGCTGCAGCGGCTGCAGAGCCCCAGGGGCCGGGACAGCTGCGGCCACCGGAGAGCTCCCGGAGGCTGCGCTTGTCTCCGCAGGAGCTGCCGCGGCGTCGGCGGAGCGGGCACAGGGCGGGACTGAGCTGGCAGCGCCTTCCTGAGCCTCGGTGTCCCGCAGGGCCGGGACCGGCGCTGACCTCTCCCCGTGTCCCTTTCAGTGTGCCGTCAGCGCGGGTGGGGAGCTGTTCCCGAGGCCCATCTCCGAATGGCTTTTTCAGCGCTCCTGATGCCTCCGGAGCGAGGGGCTGTTTGTTCCAAGCAGAGAGATGCCGGCTGCGCGCTGGAGGAGAGTGAATTCTGCTCCCTTAATGGAGTTGTGAAGGGGCTCCCACATCTCCAGGAGGGACCAGCAGCCGGGCTTACACACTTGCCTGGGGCACAAGAAGCCACTTGTCACGAGCAGGGGGATGGCACCTGTGAGCCTGCAGGGAGTGAAGATGTGGAGAGTGGATTGTGCACCAGTGATGGGAGTGTGACGGAGCCCCTGGGTCCCCAGGGCACATCAGCAACCGGCAATGGACACAAAATGATCCTCAGGAGATTCCTGGGTGAGTGCAGGGCCAGCCCTGTGGCCTCTGGGGAGGGGACGGTGTCACCTGCCAAGGACAGGGCTGGCAGGTGTGGGGCTGTTTCCCGATGTCTGGAAGAGGCCTCGTGCTCTGCTCGGCCCCATCAGTGGCTGCAGCCAAGAGCCCCAGCTGCCCCCAAGGCTGTGCAGTTCTGCAGCTGCAGCCTGTCCCCAGCCGTGTGTCCCTGGCTGTCCCCAGCCCTGTGTCCCTGCCTGTGTGCCAGGCTCTTGGCTCCCTGGCTGCCAGCTGAGTGAGGGGCACACTGGCTGAGGGCTCCCTCCTGTGCTCCCTGGGCATTGGGGGAGCAGACTGGACGGCTGGCTCTGGTTCTCCCAGCCAGCAGCTCTTTCCTGCTGCAGGCAAGTGGTTCAGGTGCCATCCCGTGCTCACCTCGGTGCTGATCGTGCTCCTCGTGTCCCTGGTGCTGGCTTTGGTGGTGGCCTTGGCTGTGCAGTCAGGTAAGGGAGGGGCAGCAGCCTGGGCCCAGCCCCTCGGGGCAGAGCGGGCTCCCTGCTCCCTGCACAGGGGAATCCTCAGAGCTTCTCCTCTTCCCCCTGCAGCACCACAGCTTCCAGTTCCACCTGCGGCTCCCCAGTGTGTTCTGGGCTGTCCCTCCGGCTGGGTTGGCTACAACGGGCTCTGCTACTACTTGTCAAGGGATGCCGGCACCTGGGAGCAGGCTCAGGAACGGTGCTCCGAGCTCGGGGCCTCCCTGGCCGTTGTCAAGGATGAGGAGGCCACGGTGAGTGAGGGGCTGCGGGCGGTGTGGGGCGGCTGAGGGGAGCCTGGGGGTGCTCCTGGGCCGGGCTGGGTGCTGGCAGGGCTGGGGGTGCAGCCCCATCCCGGGGCCTTGCAGGGAAGGAGCCCCGGGCACGTGTCCCCCCGAGGGGCCGGGGCAGCTCCCACTCCTCTCTCCTGGGCAGGGTTTGCTCTCCCGCCTCCGCGGGAACGTCGATTACTGGCTCGGGCTGCGCAGGCGGGGCCAGCGCCTGCACTGGGGGGACGGCAGCGACTTCAGCTCCTGGTGAGTGCCGGGGAGCCGGGCAGGGCACGGGGGGGACAAGGTGTTCCCCTGGCAACCAGCGCTGCCTCTGCTCCTCCTTGCAGGCATCCTGTCCTTGGCGATTCCGAGTGTGTGTGCCTGGCTGACAGTGCATTCGGGACTCACAACTGCTCAAATGAGCGGCCGTATCTGTGCAGCAAGGCCCGAGCTCCCCTGTGACAGGGGCTGGAGAAAGGACCTTCTCCACGCTGGGCAGTCCCAGCTTCCCCTCTTAGCCCGGCACAGGGCTGTCCTTCCTCAGGTGCCCCCTGTGCCCTGCACTCACTCTCAGGGTCACCTCAGTGCCTGTTCCTCCCCACTGCCGAGGCCGGGCGGGGTGTGGAGAGGAAAAGTCTCTGCAATCCATCCTGCCCCCGGTGCTCCCTGGAGTCTGTGGATCGCCCTCATTCCACACCCGGCTCGACTGGGAGCCACCAGCGCCCCTGCCGGCGGTGCCCGGAACTGCAGCGAAGGGGAAAGGGCCGCGGCCGGGACTGGGTTTGTGTTCTGATTGTTGTTGGTGCCGCACGGGGCTTGTCTGTGCGCTTTGGGATACGTGCTAGTAAAGAACTGTTCTTCCTCTTCTCGTACCTATTCCTGAGAGCCCCTTCGTTTCAAAATTAGAATAATTCGGGGGGAAGGAGTCTACATCTTCCCTTGCAAGGGAGGCTCCTGCCCACCTTAGCAGACAGCCGTCTTTCAAAGGAAAACGACCCCATCCCTCAGTGCCGCTGTGTGGGGAGGAGGGAGGGAGGGAGGGAATCGAGGATCAAGTGGAGTCCAGGAAGGAGAGAAGAGTGTGGGGAAGGTGCATTTTGAGGATTTTGTGTACTTCTCGTTGCCTTGCTCTGATTTGTATGATAAGAAATTCGATTAAAATTCATTTTCCCGGCCCGGGCCTGTTCTGCCCGTGATGGGTGAGAGATCTCTCGCTGCCTTTAGTGAGCCCCTCGAGCCTTTCCCGGTGTGCTCTGTTCCCTGCCCAGGGGAGGAGCAGAGGGACAGAGGGTTTTGCTGGCCCCGGGCAGCTGGCCAGGCCCAGGCCACCCCAGGAATCCCGGCCACAATTCCCTCCAGCATTTCCCGGCCCCAGGGCGGGTCCGGCTCCGCGGGCCGGCGGCTCCAGGAGTTCCGAGGGGGCAAAACGGGGCCGAGTGAGAGGAGGCAGGTGCTGCCAGGGGGTGAAATGTCTTTGCTGCGAGCTGGCAGGGAGAGGAGGAGGGAGCAAGTGGAGCAAAGCCAAGGGGCGAGAAAGAGGGACGAGGCCGGAGCGGCGGAAGGCGGCGGGGATGGCCGTGGGGCAGGCGGGCGTTTTGCTTTCCAGCGCTGTGGGGGGAAAGGGAGAACTGTCAAATGGGTCCGGGAAAAGAGGAGAGAAATAGCAGGTGCTGGATATCGTCCACCTTTGACATTCTTCTGAGCTGCCTGAGCTGCAAAGGCAATGGACAGAGTCCGAGCCCCGCCGGCCGCCCGGCACCGCCAGCGCTGCGGTGTGTCGTGCCCCGCCCCGCCCCTGGCAGCAGCAGCAGCAGCCCCTGGGCCCGGTGAGACCCCCAGGAGCGGCTTCCCGGGGGCTGCGGGTCTTCAGCAGCTTCACCCGACGGCGGGGGGGCCTTTTTTCTTAGCGCGGTTATGTTGGGACAGGAGCCGCCTCTCCTCTGCTCTGCCCTCCGGAGTTTGAGGCGGCTCCAGCATTGCTGGCACCCGCGCTCGGTTTTCCTCAGCTCCCGGGGCACCCCGATCGGTGCCGCAGGGGGGACTCCGTCGGTGCCGAGGAGCTGCCGGGGCACCCCAGTCGGTGCCGAAGAGCTGCTCCGTTAGTGCCTCAGCTCCCAGTGCACTCCGATCGGTGCCGCACGGGGGGCTCCATCCGTTCCTCTGCTCGCGGGGCCCCCTTTTCGGTGCCGCAGGGGGGACTCCGTCGCTGCCTCGCCTCCCCGGGCACCCCGATCGGTGCCTCAGAGTAGCTCCATCGCTGCCACAGCTCCCGGGGCACTCCGATCTGTTCCCCACGAGGGGCTCCGTCGCTTCCTCTGCTCCCAGGGCCCCCTTTTCTGTGCCTCAGAGCTGCTCCATCGGTGCCTCAGCTCCCAGGACACCCCGATTGATGTCTCACCTCCCGGGGCACCCCGGCCGGTGCCTCAGCTCCCGGGGCATTTCGATCGGTGTCGCAAGGGGGGCTCTATCGGTATCTCAGGTCCCGGGGCTCCGCCATCGGTGCCGCGCGGGGGCGGGGGGGGGGGGAGAGTCCGTCGCTTCCTCTGCTCGCGGGGCACCACGACGGGTGCCGGGCCGGGGGCGGCGTCTTGCTGTGTCCCGCCCCTCGCTGCTCTGCCGCACACCTGACTGGTCAACACGGCCAAAAGACGCTCCGCCCCCACGGCGGCTTTATAAACTGCAAGCGGCCGCGGTGGGGGGGGTGTGACGGTCGGAGCGGAGCGGCCCCCGGAGCTCGCCGGCGGCCCCGGCACAGGTGAGACCCGCGGTGGGTTGTGCCCCAGCTCGGGGCTCGCTGCGGGCCGGGGGGGCCGCGGTGAGGGGCAGGGGCCGGTTCTGGCGAGTTCTTTGTGCCGGGTTCCCCCGGTGTCCCCCCAAGTCGGGACCGCGGAACCGATCCATCACGTCCTCAGCTCCCGGGGCACCCCGATCGGTGCCGTACAGCGGGGCTCCGCCGCTGTCTCAGCTCCAGCGGCGCCCCGCTCTGGGGCCGAGGCTTCTTCTTGGCGCTGCCTTCCTTCCCTGCCGGGAGCCGCCGGCAGTGCCCGGGCAGGAGCCAAAGCGGCCGTGCCCGCGCTCGGTGTCCCCGGGCTCCGAGCCGCCGGCCCGGGCCAGTGCGGGGGACAATGGTGAGCGGCCCGGGGGCTGCTGCTGCTGCTGCTGCTGCTGCTGCTGCTGCTGCTGCTTCTTCCCCCCGGGCAGGCGGACTCCGAGCCGCAGCTGTCCCGTCCCCGCTGCAGCCGGCAGCTCGCAGGCGCTGTCCCCGCCTGTCCCGGCACGGAGCTGGGCTGCAGCGGCTGCAGAGCCCCAGGGGCCGGGACAGCTGCGGCCACCGGAGAGCTCCCGGAGGCTGCGCTTGTCTCCGCAGGAGCTGCCGCGGCGTCGGCGGAGCGGGCACAGGGCGGGACTGAGCTGGCAGCGCCTTCCTGAGCCTCGGTGTCCCGCAGGGCCGGGACCGGCGCTGACCTCTCCCCGTGTCCCTTTCAGTGTGCCGTCAGCGCGGGTGGGGAGCTGTTCCCGAGGCCCATCTCCGAATGGCTTTTTCAGCGCTCCTGATGCCTCCGGAGCGAGGGGCTGTTTGTTCCAAGCAGAGAGATGCCGGCTGCGCGCTGGAGGAGAGTGAATTCTGCTCCCTTAATGGAGTTGTGAAGGGGCTCCCACATCTCCAGGAGGGACCAGCAGCCGGGCTTACACACTTGCCTGGGGCACAAGAAGCCACTTGTCACGAGCAGGGGGATGGCACCTGTGAGCCTGCAGGGAGTGAAGATGTGGAGAGTGGATTGTGCACCAGTGATGGGAGTGTGACGGAGCCCCTGGGTCCCCAGGGCACATCAGCAACCGGCAATGGACACAAAATGATCCTCAGGAGATTCCTGGGTGAGTGCAGGGCCAGCCCTGTGGCCTCTGGGGAGGGGACGGTGTCACCTGCCAAGGACAGGGCTGGCAGGTGTGGGGCTGTTTCCCGATGTCTGGAAGAGGCCTCGTGCTCTGCTCGGCCCCATCAGTGGCTGCAGCCAAGAGTCCCAGCTGCCCCCAAGGCTGTGCAGTTCTGCAGCTGCAGCCTGTCCCCAGCCCTGTGTCCCTGGCTGTCCCCAGCCCTGTGTCCCTGCCTGTGTGCCAGGCTCTTGGCTCCCTGGCTGCCAGCTGAGTGAGGGGCACACTGGCTGAGGGCTCCCTCCTGTGCTCCCTGGGCATTGGGGGAGCAGACTGGACGGCTGGCTCTGGTTCTCCCAGCCAGCAGCTCTTTCCTGCTGCAGGCAAGTGGTTCAGGTGCCATCCCGTGCTCACCTCGGTGCTGATCGTGCTCCTCGTGTCCCTGGTGCTGGCTTTGGTGGTGGCCTTGGCTGTGCAGTCAGGTAAGGGAGGGGCAGCAGCCTGGGCCCAGCCCCTCGGGGCAGAGCGGGCTCCCTGCTCCCTGCACAGGGGAATCCTCAGAGCTTCTCCTCTTCCCCCTGCAGCACCACAGCTTCCAGTTCCACCTGCGGCTCCCCAGTGTGTTCTGGGCTGTCCCTCCGGCTGGGTTGGCTACAACGGGCTCTGCTACTACTTGTCAAGGGATGCCGGCACCTGGGAGCAGGCTCAGGAACGGTGCTCCGAGCTCGGGGCCTCCCTGGCCGTTGTCAAGGATGAGGAGGCCACGGTGAGTGAGGGGCTGCGGGCGGTGTGGGGCGGCTGAGGGGAGCCTGGGGGTGCTCCTGGGCCGGGCTGGCTGCTGGCAGGGCTGGGGGTGCAGCCCCATCCCGGGGCCTTGCAGGGAAGGAGCCCCGGGCACGTGTCCCCCCGAGGGGCCGGGGCAGCTCCCACTCCTCTCTCCTGGGCAGGGTTTGCTCTCCCGCCTCCGCGGGAACGTCGATTACTGGCTCGGGCTGCGCAGGCGGGGCCAGCGCCTGCACTGGGGGGACGGCAGCGACTTCAGCTCCTGGTGAGTGCCGGGGAGCCGGGCAGGGCACGGGGGGGACAAGGTGTTCCCCTGGCAACCAGCGCTGCCTCTGCTCCTCCTTGCAGGCATCCTGTCCTTGGCGATTCCGAGTGTGTGTGCCTGGCTGACAGTGCATTCGGGACTCACAACTGCTCAAATGAGCGGCCGTATCTGTGCAGCAAGGCCCGAGCTCCCCTGTGACAGGGGCTGGAGAAAGGACCTTCTCCACGCTGGGCAGTCCCAGCTTCCCCTCTTAGCCCGGCACAGGGCTGTCCTTCCTCAGGTGCCCCCTGTGCCCTGCACTCACTCTCAGGGTCACCTCAGTGCCTGTTCCTCCCCACTGCCGAGGCCGGGCGGGGTGTGGAGAGGAAAAGTCTCTGCAATCCATCCTGCCCCCGGTGCTCCCTGGAGTCTGTGGATCGCCCTCATTCCACACCCGGCTCGACTGGGAGCCACCAGCGCCCCTGCCGGCGGTGCCCGGAACTGCAGCGAAGGGGAAAGGGCCGCGGCCGGGACTGGGTTTGTGTTCTGATTGTTGTTGGTGCCGCACGGGGCTTGTCTGTGCGCTTTGGGATACGTGCTAGTAAAGAACTGTTCTTCCTCTTCTCGTACCTATTCCTGAGAGCCCCTTCGTTTCAAAATTAGAATAATTCGGGGGAAGGAGTCTACATCTTCCCTTGCAAGGGAGGCTCCTGCCCACCTTAGCAGACAGCCGTCTTTCAAAGGAAAACGACCCCATCCCTCAGTGCCGCTGTGTGGGGAGGAGGGAGGGAGGGAGGGAATCGAGGATCAAGTGGAGTCCAGGAAGGAGAGAAGAGTGTGGGGAAGGTGCATTTTGAGGATTTTGTGTACTTCTCGTTGCCTTGCTCTGATTTGTATGATAAGAAATTCGATTAAAATTCATTTTCCCGGCCCGGGCCTGTTCTGCCCGTGATGGGTGAGAGATCTCTCGCTGCCTTTAGTGAGCCCCTCGAGCCTTTCCCGGTGTGCTCTGTTCCCTGCCCAGGGGAGGAGCAGAGGGACAGAGGGTTTTGCTGGCCCCGGGCAGCTGGCCAGGCCCAGGCCACCCCAGGAATCCCGGCCACAATTCCCTCCAGCATTTCCCGGCCCCAGGGCGGGTCCGGCTCCGCGGGCCGGCGGCTCCAGGAGTTCCGAGGGGGCAAAACGGGGCCGAGTGAGGGGAGGCAGGTGCTGCCAGGGGGTGAAATGTCTTTGCTGCGAGCTGGCAGGGAGAGGAGGAGGGAGCAAGTGGAGCAAAGCCAAGGGGCGAGAAAGAGGGACGAGGCCGGAGCGGCGGAAGGCGGCGGGGATGGCCGTGGGGCAGGCGGGCGTTTTGCTTTCCAGCGCTGTGGGGGGAAAGGGAGAACTGTCAAATGGGTCCGGGAAAAGAGGAGAGAAATAGCAGGTGCTGGATATCGTCCACCTTTGACATTCTTCTGAGCTGCCTGAGCTGCAAAGGCAATGGACAGAGTCCGAGCCCCGCCGGCCGCCCGGCACCGCCAGCGCTGCGGTGTGTCGTGCCCCGCCCCGCCCCTGGCAGCAGCAGCAGCAGCCCCTGGGCCCGGTGAGACCCCCAGGAGCGGCTTCCCGGGGGCTGCGGGTCTTCAGCAGCTTCACCCGACGGCGGGGGGGCCTTTTTTCTTAGCGCGGTTATGTTGGGACAGGAGCCGCCTCTCCTCTGCTCTGCCCTCCGGAGTTTGAGGCGGCTCCAGCATTGCTGGCACCCGCGCTCGGTTTTCCTCAGCTCCCGGGGCACCCCGATCGGTGCCTCAGCTCCCGGGGCACCCCGATCGGTGCCTCAGCTCCCGGGGCACCCCGATCGGTGCCGCAGGGGGGACTCCGTCGGTGCCGAGGAGCTGCCGGGGCACCCCAGTCGGTGCCGAAGAGCTGCTCCGTTAGTGCCTCAGCTCCCAGTGCACTCCGATCGGTGCCGCACGGGGGGCTCCATCCGTTCCTCTGCTCGCGGGGCCCCCTTTTCGGTGCCGCAGGGGGGACTCCGTCGCTGCCTCGCCTCCCCGGGCACCCCGATCGGTGCCTCAGAGTAGCTCCATCGCTGCCACAGCTCCCGGGGCACTCCGATCTGTTCCCCACGAGGGGCTCCGTCGCTTCCTCTGCTCCCAGGGCCCCCTTTTCTGTGCCTCAGAGCTGCTCCATCGGTGCCTCAGCTCCCAGGACACCCCGATTGATGTCTCACCTCCCGGGGCACCCCGGCCGGTGCCTCAGCTCCCGGGGCATTTCGATCGGTGTCGCAAGGGGGGCTCTATCGGTATCTCAGGTCCCGGGGCTCCGCCATCGGTGCCGCGCGGGGGCGGGGGGGGGGGGGAGAGTCCGTCGCTTCCTCTGCTCGCGGGGCACCACGACGGGTGCCGGGCCGGGGGCGGCGTCTTGCTGTGTCCCGCCCCTCGCTGCTCTGCCGCACACCTGACTGGTCAACACGGCCAAAAGACGCTCCGCCCCCACGGCGGCTTTATAAACTGCAAGCGGCCGCGGTGGGGGGGGTGTGACGGTCGGAGCGGAGCGGCCCCCGGAGCTCGCCGGCGGCCCCGGCACAGGTGAGACCCGCGGTGGGTTGTGCCCCAGCTCGGGGCTCGCTGCGGGCCGGGGGGGCCGCGGTGAGGGGCAGGGGCCGGTTCTGGCGAGTTCTTTGTGCCGGGTTCCCCCGGTGTCCCCCCAAGTCGGGACCGCGGAACCGATCCATCACGTCCTCAGCTCCCGGGGCACCCCGATCGGTGCCGTACAGCGGGGCTCCGCCGCTGTCTCAGCTCCAGCGGCGCCCCGCTCTGGGGCCGAGGCTTCTTCTTGGCGCTGCCTTCCTTCCCTGCCGGGAGCCGCCGGCAGTGCCCGGGCAGGAGCCAAAGCGGCCGTGCCCGCGCTCGGTGTCCCCGGGCTCCGAGCCGCCGGCCCGGGCCAGTGCGGGGGACAATGGTGAGCGGCCCGGGGCTGCTGCTGCTGCTGCTGCTGCTGCTGCTGCTGCTGCTGCTTCTTCCCCCCGGGCAGGCGGACTCCGAGCCGCAGCTGTCCCGTCCCCGCTGCAGCCGGCAGCTCGCAGGCGCTGTCCCCGCCTGTCCCGGCACGGAGCTGGGCTGCAGCGGCTGCAGAGCCCCAGGGGCCGGGACAGCTGCGGCCACCGGAGAGCTCCCGGAGGCTGCGCTTGTCTCCGCAGGAGCTGCCGCGGCGTCGGCGGAGCGGGCACAGGGCGGGACTGAGCTGGCAGCGCCTTCCTGAGCCTCGGTGTCCCGCAGGGCCGGGACCGGCGCTGACCTCTCCCCGTGTCCCTTTCAGTGTGCCGTCAGCGCGGGTGGGGAGCTGTTCCCGAGGCCCATCTCCGAATGGCTTTTTCAGCGCTCCTGATGCCTCCGGAGCGAGGGGCTGTTTGTTCCAAGCAGAGAGATGCCGGCTGCGCGCTGGAGGAGAGTGAATTCTGCTCCCTTAATGGAGTTGTGAAGGGGCTCCCACATCTCCAGGAGGGACCAGCAGCCGGGCTTACACACTTGCCTGGGGCACAAGAAGCCACTTGTCACGAGCAGGGGGATGGCACCTGTGAGCCTGCAGGGAGTGAAGATGTGGAGAGTGGATTGTGCACCAGTGATGGGAGTGTGACGGAGCCCCTGGGTCCCCAGGGCACATCAGCAACCGGCAATGGACACAAAATGATCCTCAGGAGATTCCTGGGTGAGTGCAGGGCCAGCCCTGTGGCCTCTGGGGAGGGGACGGTGTCACCTGCCAAGGACAGGGCTGGCAGGTGTGGGGCTGTTTCCCGATGTCTGGAAGAGGCCTCGTGCTCTGCTCGGCCCCATCAGTGGCTGCAGCCAAGAGCCCCAGCTGCCCCCAAGGCTGTGCAGTTCTGCAGCTGCAGCCTGTCCCCAGCCGTGTGTCCCTGGCTGTCCCCAGCCCTGTGTCCCTGCCTGTGTGCCAGGCTCTTGGCTCCCTGGCTGCCAGCTGAGTGAGGGGCACACTGGCTGAGGGCTCCCTCCTGTGCTCCCTGGGCATTGGGGGAGCAGACTGGACGGCTGGCTCTGGTTCTCCCAGCCAGCAGCTCTTTCCTGCTGCAGGCAAGTGGTTCAGGTGCCATCCCGTGCTCACCTCGGTGCTGATCGTGCTCCTCGTGTCCCTGGTGCTGGCTTTGGTGGTGGCCTTGGCTGTGCAGTCAGGTAAGGGAGGGGCAGCAGCCTGGGCCCAGCCCCTCGGGGCAGAGCGGGCTCCCTGCTCCCTGCACAGGGGAATCCTCAGAGCTTCTCCTCTTCCCCCTGCAGCACCACAGCTTCCAGTTCCACCTGCGGCTCCCCAGTGTGTTCTGGGCTGTCCCTCCGGCTGGGTTGGCTACAACGGGCTCTGCTACTACTTGTCAAGGGATGCCGGCACCTGGGAGCAGGCTCAGGAACGGTGCTCCGAGCTCGGGGCCTCCCTGGCCGTTGTCAAGGATGAGGAGGCCACGGTGAGTGAGGGGCTGCGGGCGGTGTGGGGCGGCTGAGGGGAGCCTGGGGGTGCTCCTGGGCCGGGCTGGGTGCTGGCAGGGCTGGGGGTGCAGCCCCATCCCGGGGCCTTGCAGGGAAGGAGCCCCGGGCACGTGTCCCCCCGAGGGGCCGGGGCAGCTCCCACTCCTCTCTCCTGGGCAGGGTTTGCTCTCCCGCCTCCGCGGGAACGTCGATTACTGGCTCGGGCTGCGCAGGCGGGGCCAGCGCCTGCACTGGGGGGACGGCAGCGACTTCAGCTCCTGGTGAGTGCCGGGGAGCCGGGCAGGGCACGGGGGGGACAAGGTGTTCCCCTGGCAACCAGCGCTGCCTCTGCTCCTCCTTGCAGGCATCCTGTCCTTGGCGATTCCGAGTGTGTGTGCCTGGCTGACAGTGCATTCGGGACTCACAACTGCTCAAATGAGCGGCCGTATCTGTGCAGCAAGGCCCGAGCTCCCCTGTGACAGGGGCTGGAGAAAGGACCTTCTCCACGCTGGGCAGTCCCAGCTTCCCCTCTTAGCCCGGCACAGGGCTGTCCTTCCTCAGGTGCCCCCTGTGCCCTGCACTCACTCTCAGGGTCACCTCAGTGCCTGTTCCTCCCCACTGCCGAGGCCGGGCGGGGTGTGGAGAGGAAAAGTCTCTGCAATCCATCCTGCCCCCGGTGCTCCCTGGAGTCTGTGGATCGCCCTCATTCCACACCCGGCTCGACTGGGAGCCACCAGCGCCCCTGCCGGCGGTGCCCGGAACTGCAGCGAAGGGGAAAGGGCCGCGGCCGGGACTGGGTTTGTGTTCTGATTGTTGTTGGTGCCGCACGGGGCTTGTCTGTGCGCTTTGGGATACGTGCTAGTAAAGAACTGTTCTTCCTCTTCTCGTACCTATTCCTGAGAGCCCCTTCGTTTCAAAATTAGAATAATTCGGGGGGAAGGAGTCTACATCTTCCCTTGCAAGGGAGGCTCCTGCCCACCTTAGCAGACAGCCGTCTTTCAAAGGAAAACGACCCCATCCCTCAGTGCCGCTGTGTGGGGAGGAGGGAGGGAGGGAGGGAATCGAGGATCAAGTGGAGTCCAGGAAGGAGAGAAGAGTGTGGGGAAGGTGCATTTTGAGGATTTTGTGTACTTCTCGTTGCCTTGCTCTGATTTGTATGATAAGAAATTCGATTAAAATTCATTTTCCCGGCCCGGGCCTGTTCTGCCCGTGATGGGTGAGAGATCTCTCGCTGCCTTTAGTGAGCCCCTCGAGCCTTTCCCGGTGTGCTCTGTTCCCTGCCCAGGGGAGGAGCAGAGGGACAGAGGGTTTTGCTGGCCCCGGGCAGCTGGCCAGGCCCAGGCCACCCCAGGAATCCCGGCCACAATTCCCTCCAGCATTTCCCGGCCCCAGGGCGGGTCCGGCTCCGCGGGCCGGCGGCTCCAGGAGTTCCGAGGGGGCAAAACGGGGCCGAGTGAGAGGAGGCAGGTGCTGCCAGGGGGTGAAATGTCTTTGCTGCGAGCTGGCAGGGAGAGGAGGAGGGAGCAAGTGGAGCAAAGCCAAGGGGCGAGAAAGAGGGACGAGGCCGGAGCGGCGGAAGGCGGCGGGGATGGCCGTGGGGCAGGCGGGCGTTTTGCTTTCCAGCGCTGTGGGGGGAAAGGGAGAACTGTCAAATGGGTCCGGGAAAAGAGGAGAGAAATAGCAGGTGCTGGATATCGTCCACCTTTGACATTCTTCTGAGCTGCCTGAGCTGCAAAGGCAATGGACAGAGTCCGAGCCCCGCCGGCCGCCCGGCACCGCCAGCGCTGCGGTGTGTCGTGCCCCGCCCCGCCCCTGGCAGCAGCAGCAGCAGCCCCTGGGCCCGGTGAGACCCCCAGGAGCGGCTTCCCGGGGGCTGCGGGTCTTCAGCAGCTTCACCCGACGGCGGGGGGGCCTTTTTTCTTAGCGCGGTTATGTTGGGACAGGAGCCGCCTCTCCTCTGCTCTGCCCTCCGGAGTTTGAGGCGGCTCCAGCATTGCTGGCACCCGCGCTCGGTTTTCCTCAGCTCCCGGGGCACCCCGATCGGTGCCGCAGGGGGGACTCCGTCGGTGCCGAGGAGCTGCCGGGGCACCCCAGTCGGTGCCGAAGAGCTGCTCCGTTAGTGCCTCAGCTCCCAGTGCACTCCGATCGGTGCCGCACGGGGGGCTCCATCCGTTCCTCTGCTCGCGGGGCCCCCTTTTCGGTGCCGCAGGGGGGACTCCGTCGCTGCCTCGCCTCCCCGGGCACCCCGATCGGTGCCTCAGAGTAGCTCCATCGCTGCCACAGCTCCCGGGGCACTCCGATCTGTTCCCCACGAGGGGCTCCGTCGCTTCCTCTGCTCCCAGGGCCCCCTTTTCTGTGCCTCAGAGCTGCTCCATCGGTGCCTCAGCTCCCAGGACACCCCGATTGATGTCTCACCTCCCGGGGCACCCCGGCCGGTGCCTCAGCTCCCGGGGCATTTCGATCGGTGTCGCAAGGGGGGCTCTATCGGTATCTCAGGTCCCGGGGCTCCGCCATCGGTGCCGCGCGGGGGCGGGGGGGGGGGGAGAGTCCGTCGCTTCCTCTGCTCGCGGGGCACCACGACGGGTGCCGGGCCGGGGGCGGCGTCTTGCTGTGTCCCGCCCCTCGCTGCTCTGCCGCACACCTGACTGGTCAACACGGCCAAAAGACGCTCCGCCCCCACGGCGGCTTTATAAACTGCAAGCGGCCGCGGTGGGGGGGGTGTGACGGTCGGAGCGGAGCGGCCCCCGGAGCTCGCCGGCGGCCCCGGCACAGGTGAGACCCGCGGTGGGTTGTGCCCCAGCTCGGGGCTCGCTGCGGGCCGGGGGGGCCGCGGTGAGGGGCAGGGGCCGGTTCTGGCGAGTTCTTTGTGCCGGGTTCCCCCGGTGTCCCCCCAAGTCGGGACCGCGGAACCGATCCATCACGTCCTCAGCTCCCGGGGCACCCCGATCGGTGCCGTACAGCGGGGCTCCGCCGCTGTCTCAGCTCCAGCGGCGCCCCGCTCTGGGGCCGAGGCTTCTTCTTGGCGCTGCCTTCCTTCCCTGCCGGGAGCCGCCGGCAGTGCCCGGGCAGGAGCCAAAGCGGCCGTGCCCGCGCTCGGTGTCCCCGGGCTCCGAGCCGCCGGCCCGGGCCAGTGCGGGGGACAATGGTGAGCGGCCCGGGGCTGCTGCTGCTGCTGCTGCTGCTTCTTCCCCCCGGGCAGGCGGACTCCGAGCCGCAGCTGTCCCGTCCCCGCTGCAGCCGGCAGCTCGCAGGCGCTGTCCCCGCCTGTCCCGGCACGGAGCTGGGCTGCAGCGGCTGCAGAGCCCCAGGGGCCGGGACAGCTGCGGCCACCGGAGAGCTCCCGGAGGCTGCGCTTGTCTCCGCAGGAGCTGCCGCGGCGTCGGCGGAGCGGGCACAGGGCGGGACTGAGCTGGCAGCGCCTTCCTGAGCCTCGGTGTCCCGCAGGGCCGGGACCGGCGCTGACCTCTCCCCGTGTCCCTTTCAGTGTGCCGTCAGCGCGGGTGGGGAGCTGTTCCCGAGGCCCATCTCCGAATGGCTTTTTCAGCGCTCCTGATGCCTCCGGAGCGAGGGGCTGTTTGTTCCAAGCAGAGAGATGCCGGCTGCGCGCTGGAGGAGAGTGAATTCTGCTCCCTTAATGGAGTTGTGAAGGGGCTCCCACATCTCCAGGAGGGACCAGCAGCCGGGCTTACACACTTGCCTGGGGCACAAGAAGCCACTTGTCACGAGCAGGGGGATGGCACCTGTGAGCCTGCAGGGAGTGAAGATGTGGAGAGTGGATTGTGCACCAGTGATGGGAGTGTGACGGAGCCCCTGGGTCCCCAGGGCACATCAGCAACCGGCAATGGACACAAAATGATCCTCAGGAGATTCCTGGGTGAGTGCAGGGCCAGCCCTGTGGCCTCTGGGGAGGGGACGGTGTCACCTGCCAAGGACAGGGCTGGCAGGTGTGGGGCTGTTTCCCGATGTCTGGAAGAGGCCTCGTGCTCTGCTCGGCCCCATCAGTGGCTGCAGCCAAGAGTCCCAGCTGCCCCCAAGGCTGTGCAGTTCTGCAGCTGCAGCCTGTCCCCAGCCGTGTGTCCCTGGCTGTCCCCAGCCCTGTGTCCCTGCCTGTGTGCCAGGCTCTTGGCTCCCTGGCTGCCAGCTGAGTGAGGGGCACACTGGCTGAGGGCTCCCTCCTGTGCTCCCTGGGCATTGGGGGAGCAGACTGGACGGCTGGCTCTGGTTCTCCCAGCCAGCAGCTCTTTCCTGCTGCAGGCAAGTGGTTCAGGTGCCATCCCGTGCTCACCTCGGTGCTGATCGTGCTCCTCGTGTCCCTGGTGCTGGCTTTGGTGGTGGCCTTGGCTGTGCAGTCAGGTAAGGGAGGGGCAGCAGCCTGGGCCCAGCCCCTCGGGGCAGAGCGGGCTCCCTGCTCCCTGCACAGGGGAATCCTCAGAGCTTCTCCTCTTCCCCCTGCAGCACCACAGCTTCCAGTTCCACCTGCGGCTCCCCAGTGTGTTCTGGGCTGTCCCTCCGGCTGGGTTGGCTACAACGGGCTCTGCTACTACTTGTCAAGGGATGCCGGCACCTGGGAGCAGGCTCAGGAACGGTGCTCCGAGCTCGGGGCCTCCCTGGCCGTTGTCAAGGATGAGGAGGCCACGGTGAGTGAGGGGCTGCGGGCGGTGTGGGGCGGCTGAGGGGAGCCTGGGGGTGCTCCTGGGCCGGGCTGGCTGCTGGCAGGGCTGGGGGTGCAGCCCCATCCCGGGGCCTTGCAGGGAAGGAGCCCCGGGCACGTGTCCCCCCGAGGGGCCGGGGCAGCTCCCACTCCTCTCTCCTGGGCAGGGTTTGCTCTCCCGCCTCCGCGGGAACGTCGATTACTGGCTCGGGCTGCGCAGGCGGGGCCAGCGCCTGCACTGGGGGGACGGCAGCGACTTCAGCTCCTGGTGAGTGCCGGGGAGCCGGGCAGGGCACGGGGGGGACAAGGTGTTCCCCTGGCAACCAGCG